>NC_140003.1:22945266-23078464 GCF_964263955.1 Coregonus lavaretus
TGTCCTAATTTGGCAGTGCTGTATCTCTAACATGCTCCAGCCATTCAGGCGAGATAAACGGCTCACTCCAGTGCACGTTGTGCATTTATGTTTCAGTAGGTACTGGCGAAGTAGAGTACACTCCAGGTAGAGTACACCGCTCACTCCCTTTAGTCCTACCTTGATTTTTCTTTAGACGTTTTGTAGATCGTTCTTAAGACATTTTGCATGTCTGTTTCCTGAAATGGGAGAGAACAGGTAAACATTTGCCCTGGTCGTAATAGAACTAGGGAGGGACGGTAAAGTTTGTTTCCCTTGGCAGTGTAAAAGTAGCCTGGTCCCAGATCTGTTTGCGCTAGGTAAACATTTGCCCTGGTCGTAATAGAACTATTGAGGGACAGTAAAGTTTGTTTCCCTTGGCAGTGTAAAGATAGCCTGGTCCCAGATCTATTTGCAATACTGGCAAGACAGCACAAACAGATCTGGGACCAGGCTACACTTGGAGAGGAATAACAGTCAGATGCTGATCAGTGGGTGGCTTATTGTGCTCTCAGAATTTGTGTGAGTGGTACTTTGATTGTTGTGTTCAAAAGAAAGACTGTAGGTGAGTGTGTGTAAGGGAGGTGTGTATGTGAGAGAGAGAGGTAGAGAGAGAGCTAGAATCAACTAACTTATATAAATGTAAATCTGTTCCTTCCAATTTCGTTTTTAAATCACATCAACACATTATTGCTAGATCGAAAGCTATCAAAAACCTCAGCCAAATGAAATATTAAAGCTTACAGTAGAGGGAGGAAGAAACAGCGGTCAGTGAGTTTGGAGAGAGTAGTCCTCGGTGTACTGTCTGACAACACTACATATGGCTTGAGTTGTAAGGACACAGAAAACCTCTGAGTCACCATTGTCTCTACAGTACCAGACAGAGACAGATCAGGGTTTCTGGGTTGACTGGCATTGTTTTAATTTAACGGACATTTGAGGAATTTAAGCGGACCCATACGCATTTAACGGACATTTGAGGAATTTAGCGGACCCATACGCATTGGGTGAGTAAGCTGATTAGGGCGTCCACCCACAGTGCTCAGAATGACAGAAATCACATTTCGATTATGGTTATTCATCTTAACAGAACATGCAACTCGAGAATTCAACGGCGTGCGTCCTTCTTACCGAATTCCAATGGGCACTTTGAAGATGTTCGAAAAACTGCCACATTTACTTTTCCTCAGCCAACAAGATGAGTAAGGAACAGCAAAATCACTAATATCTCCCATAGTAGAAAAGTTCACTTATTCTATTGGTCATCTTGTCGTTCTTTGCGAGAAAGAAATAGTCTATTCCAAACAGACTCTGGGACAGTTGTGGGACTATAGATCCCAAATTCATATAACCACTAGGCCTAGGCTACATTATGTTTAATTTCTTTAAAGCAATTTTAGCTTAAAATGTTGATAAACTATTATTTCTTCACATTATAAGCGCAGCAATGCACACAAGGCAGTAGGCTACGCGCAAATGTTCGTTCCATAATGCAATTAGCTTTAAGTATATGTTTTCAAAATGCATACTGCTTCTAGCTCATTGCAAAGTGGTGTGTGACGCGCTGAAGCCTGCCTACCGTTGCCTATATGCAATTGCATGGCGAATGGGAAGCGCGTTTCAATTACCAGTTGAGAAATAAAAATAGTAACTATTTTTAATGGTTTTTAACACGAGATTGCATTTAGAATTGTTATGCAATGATTGGGCTTATAAAAGCACGTTTCACTCCAGCAGCAATGAATGAGCTGTTTGAGAAGCTGTAGCAGCAGCTCTCCCACTGTCTGACAGATTTTCCGCTCATATGCTCTGTATCTGTATGCTGTGCTCGTTTGATAAACATAACAACTAACGAAAATACACACGCAGCAATTCTATTCCACTAAATTATGCAAATTAATGTATGAATTCTACAAAATTGTGAAAATTAACCTATAGACCGATAAGCATGACCGGTCAAATGTATTTCCATTGACTGGTATTTCCATCAATGAATAGGCTAAAAAGTATTATTTGGCGGGCGACAGTTTTATTTAGCGGCTTTTCATTGTAATTTTTTACCAAAAGCAGACTATTACCGGCTAACAGAAACCCTGAGACAGATATAGCATGTTGAGTGGAGAGAGAGAAAACCTTGGCCCATCTGTGTAGTAGGGGAAGTGCTCTGCAGAGCTGGGAGAGGAAAAGAGATGAGAGGCTGAGTATGAACACAGAGGTGATAATATCACTCTCCTTTCCTCTCTCTTTTCTTCACAACATCAACAGTCTGAATGGCTGAACAACTCACTGCAACCCATTAGAACACTGAACAGAAAGAGAAGGTCACGCAAAATAATGGTTAGATTGACTCTCTGTCTGTGTCTGTGTGGGCTTCTTTCTTATTGAATTTTGGCAAGTTTCTGATTCAGAAATAATAAGGGTTGCACGTTGTTTATTCCATGACTGTTCATCCTGTGCAACGACTTAAAAATAGAAGCCTTACTCATACCACTCACAGTTCATGTTTTGTCATTTGTCCTGCAGACTGGGGGAGGTGTGGATCAAAAGGATTCCCCGATTCCTATTCTGTATAATTGAGCTCATAAAGAATGCTCTGTCTTCCCACATAGTCTGATGACAGTGAAGGCATCATGTTTTGCATTTCGCATATACACATGCATCATATTAAATCTATCATTTTTCGAGGAACTCCAAGTAACAATATCTCCTTTTCTTGTGAAATGACTAAAAAATAGAAGCTTTACACCACTAATAGACCTTGTTTTGTCAGGAAGGAGATTAGAGTGCAGAATTCCCAATATCACATTTTGTATACAGTGCATTCGGAAAGTATTCAGACCCCTTGACTTTTTCCACATTTTGTTACATTACAGCCTTATTCTAAAATGGATTAAATGATTTCTTTCCCTTATCAATCTACACACAATACCCCATAATGACAAAGCGAAAACAGAAATACCTTATTTACATAAGTATTCAGACACTTTGCTATGAGACTCGAAATTGGGCTCAGGTCCATCCTGTTTCCATTGATCATCCTTGAGATGTTTCTACAAATTGATTGGAGTCCACCTGTGGTAAATTCAATTGATTGGACATGATTTGGAAAGGCACACACCGGTCTATATAAGGTTCCACAGTTGACGGTGCATGTTAGAGCAAAAACCAAGCCATGAGGTCGAAGGAATTGTCCGTAGAGCTCCGAGACAGGATTTTGTAGAGTCACAGATCTGGGGAAGGGTACCAAAAAATGTCTGCAGCATTGAAGGTCCCCAAGAACACAGTGACCTCCATCATTCTTAAATGAAAGAAGTTTGGAACCACCAAGACTCTTCCTAGAGCTGGCCGCCCGGCCAAACTGAGCAATCGAGAGAGAAGGGCCTTGGTCAGGGAGGTGATCAAGAACCTGATGGTCACTCTGAAAGAACTCCAGAGTTCCTCTGTGGAATTGGGAGAACCTTCCAGAAGGACAACCATCTCTGCAGCACTCCACCAATCAGGCCTTTATGGCAGAGTGCCAGACGGAAGTCACTCCTCAGTAAAAGGCACATGACAGCCCGCTTGGAGTTTGCCAAAAGGCACCTAAAGGACTCTCAGACCATGAGAAACAAGATTCTCTGGTCTGATGAAACCAAGATTGAACTCTTTGTCTTGAATGCCAAGCATCACGTCTGGAGGAAACCTGGCACCATCCCTACGGTGAAGCATGGTCGTGGCAGCATCATGCTGTGGGGATGTTTTTCAGCAGCAGGGACTGGGAGACTAGTCAGGCACGAGGGAAAGATGAACGGAACAATATACAGAGAGATCCATTGATGAAAACCTGTTCCAGAGCACTCAGGACCTCAGACTGAGGCGAAGGTTCACCTTCCAACAGGACAACGACCCTAAGCACACAGCCAAGACAACGCAGGAGTGGCTTCGGGGCAAGTCTCTGAATGTCCTTGAGTGGCCCAGCCAGAGCCCAGACTTCAACCCGATCGAACATCTCTGGAGAGACCTGAAAATAGCTGTGCAGCGTCGCTCCCCATGACGTGACAGAGCTTGAGAGGATCTGCAGAGAAGAATGGGAGAAACTCCCCAAATACAGGTGTGCCAAGCTTGTAGCTTCATACCCAAGAAGACTCGAGGCTGTAATCGCTGCCAAAGGTGCTTCAACAAAGTACTGAGTAAAGGGACTGAATACTTATGTAAATGTGATATTTCCGTTTTTGTGTGTAGATTGATGTGGGAAAACAACAATTTAATCAATTGTAGAATAAGGCTGTAACGTGACAAAATCTGGAAAAAGTAAAGGGGTCTGAATACTAGACTTGCGCATATACACCCACCCATCCACCCCGACCAACCTCCCTCCTATTGTTTCTGTCTTAAGTAATACGTGTGTGGTGGACACCATTTTTTTTTCTTTTTCGTGTGTCTGTCACGAATTTAGCATAAGTAATTTGTGTCTATTTCACGATAATTTGTGATAGTGGGTTGGTCCTTCCACATGGTGTGTTTTGTGTGTGTGTTTTTTGTCAAAGGGCAGCCAAGCATCGATCATCATGTCACCAGAATAAGACTCTCGATATGTATTGAAAGGAGCATCAAGCTCATCACTGTGCACTTTCACCACCCTGTGAAGTTCATCATCATTTATTTAATCTAGCCTAATATACTCCATGCTTTCCCATGATGTCGTGACCTTTTTATCCAACATGTACTTTACTTGCATAAAAAGGTTGGATGGAAACCTGGTTAATGTCAAGCCATTTTGAGGATGCTGTATTTTGGACAAACGTGTGCATGCCTACAGGATACTTTTGAAGTAGCCTAATCAGATTAAAATATTATGACTGCTTGTGTTTATGCCACATATAAAAGGTAATACATTTGAAAAGTGAAATGACAAATATTTAGGCTATATTGAAGCGTTAGGTTCTAGGTGCGTGAGGAAAAGCTGCTTGGATTGGAGAGGAGGCAGAGCGCGCGTTAAGCTTTCCTGAATAACTGGGCCTGCCGAGTTATTATAGGACGACTTGGGAGAATGAGGATCTGCAACAGAAAGCGCATCTCAGTTTCAGAAGTAGAAATACAGCCAGGCTGGCCTGCTACTGTGCCTTTCTAGACCTTATAAACTGTTGAGACTACTGATCCATAAGGTGCCACTCTGCTGCTGAACCTCCCCCTCCTCCTCTTGTGCATCTCCTTGCTGTGTGCACACTTACTGTATGACGTCAGAGTTGCTAGGCAACCTTGTGAGCAAACAGAATCCCTCTGCACAGAGGGGAAGCCCCATCCCGTTGATCGGAAAGTGCCTCTGTCTCCCCCTCGGCTCCTCCCCTCATTTCCCCTACCCTACCCTCTCTCTTTCCCCCGGATGCATGCATGCACACACACACACACACACACAATCATACACACACATACACACACACACACACACACAGACTACCAGCTCCACTCCTCTCTCTGTCCTCCACTGTACATCTCCAATCTCCAAGCATGCATGCTCTACATCTCTACTTCTGCTGACCCATTATCACAGTGTAGTAGTGTAGGTGCTCTGCAGAGCTGAGAGCTGAGAAGCTGAGTATTAACTTAGAGATGTTAATATCCACTCTCCTTTCCTCTCTCTTTTCTTCACAACATCAACAGTCTGAATGGCTCAATTACTCACTGCAGTCCATTAGAACACTGAACAGAGAGAGGAGGTCTGGCAAAAGGATGGTTAGATTGACTCTCTGTCTGTGTCTGTGTGGGCTTTTTTCTCATTGGATTTTGGCAAGTTTCTGATTTAGGAATAATAAGGGTTGCACGTTGCTCATTCCATGATTCATTCAATCATCAGGGGGGACCACAAGACCTGACTCTTCTTCCTGTGAAACGATTTAAAAATAGAAGCCTTACTCATTCCACTCACAGGTCTTGTTTTGTCATTTGTCCTGCAGACTGGGGGAGGTGTATATCAAAAGGATTCCCCGATTCACATAGTGTGATGACGTGCAGTGAAGGAATCATGTTTTGCATTTCGCATATACACATACATCATATTCATTCTCAGATTTTTCGGGGAACTCCAAGTAACAAGATCTCAATTTCTAGTGAAATGACTTAAACATAGAAGCTTTACACCACTCATAGACCTTGTTTTGTCAGAAAGGAGTTTAGTGTGTGGGATTCCATTTATCCCATTTTGTATAATTGAGTTCATACAGTATGCTCCGTACTTCCAACACACTATCACAGATTATCGTGAAATAGACACAAATGACTTATTCAAAATTCGTGACAGGCACACATAAAAATACATATTGTTAACAACACGATTTTCTTCATAACTCATTTGTGTGCCATACACGATTTTTGATGTCCACCACATAATTATTTTAAATAATGCATTCATGTCCAGTACACAATTTCTTTGTTGTGGCTAATGTTAGCTAGGTTAGCTAGGTGGCTAATGTTAGCTAGGCTAGGGGTTAAGGTTAGGGGTAGGGGTAGGGGTTAGGATAGGAGTAGGGTTAGGTAACATGCTAGCTAAGTAGTTAAATGGTTAAGGTTAGGGTTAGCTAACATGATAGCTAAGTAGTTAAAAAGTAGTAAGTAGTTGCAAAGTTGCTAATTAGCTAAAATGCTAAAATTGTCCATCATGTGACTCGAACACGCAACGTTTGGGTTGCTAGACCTTCGCGTATATGCCCACCCATCCATCCATCCATCCATCCATCCTCCCCCCCTCCTATCGTTTCTGCTTTAAGTAACTTACTGCCTTCTTCTGTGATTTTAAATGCACTATTTACAAATATGTGTGATGGACACCATTTTTTTTACTTTTTAGTGTGTCTGTCATGAATTTAGCATAAGTAACTTGTCTCTATTACAGGATAATTTGTGATAGTGGGTTGGTCCTTCCACATGGTGTGTTGATATCACAGGTTGACGTGCACTGCAAGCAATCATGTTTTGTGTGCTTGCACGTGCCCATGCACACATACTCTACGCTAAGACAGAAACTGATCCATAAGGTGCCACTCTGCTGCTGAACCTCCCCCTCCTCCTCTTGTGCATCTCCTTGCTGTGTGCACACTTACTGTATGATGTCAGAGTTGCTAGGCAACCTTCTGAGCAAACAGAATCCCTCTCTTCACAGAGGGGAGGACCCATTCTGTTGATCGGCTAGTGCCTCTGTCTCCCCCTCGGCCCCTCCCATCACTTTCCCTACCCTACCCTCTCTCCTTCCCCCAGATGCACACACACACGCACACACACAGACAACCAGCTCCACTCCTCTCTCTGTCCTCCACCTCCACTGTACGTCTCCAATATCCAAGCATGCATGCTCTACGTCTCAACTAGCCCTGCTGCTGCCCCATTATCACATGCCACCCTGGCTCTCGCACGTTGTTTGGAGGAGGAAGGTTATCAGGTACGACAGGACTCTCATTTTGGAACAACACCTTTTTCTCCCTGTCTGCCTGTGACTGGCTGTGAGACAGAGGAGAGAACAGAGAGGCTGTTAGGCTACAGATGGAGAATGGCTCATCTGTTTGTTTGGTCTATTTTAGTATATTTACAAAGTACATGACCCTAGGCTGACCAGTTTTGAACACATTTCTGTTTCTAGACTTCCTTCCAGGCTTTATTATCCAAAAATTATTGGATTGATCCTTTTATTTTTTTTGCCTTCCACGTACAATCTCAAACCCATAGCACATTTTTTCAACTCATCTGTTTACAGAAACAATATGGCCGTGTCTTGGAAAATGCCAAGAAATTTCACTGTCTGAATGTGACACTGTGGTGCTTCACAGTTGGGTTTTTACATCCATTCACCCTTGAGATAGGCCTACACAAACTAAAATCTTCATTAGTCGAAGTGGATTCAATTCAATTCATCTTTATTTAGCCAGGATAGTCCACTCAGCAATTTGTTAAGTAATGGCATAACCAGGTGTCCACCTGAGCAAAAGTCATACTTCTAGAACTTGAGCAATGGTTGGATATTGATTGATTCATCAAGTAATTTGTTAAGAACTGAATGGCAGGAAAACTGAGACATGGCCTTGCTAGCTCCAAATATGAAGAATTCCATATATTCCACCACCTTGGTACTCTCAAAGGAATATGGTAATATTCTATTTTTTGGGACTCAGAGTTAGAAGTAAACTGTTCCTGTGGGGAAAAATATGGGAGAGTAACAGAAATAACACCAGCCATGATTAATGGACAAATGGAAAAATTATGTTATGAAACTCTGGATCACACTAATGATCAAAATTATCAGAAGAGAAGATATTGTACCTCATGTTTGATAAAGCTGTGCCAGGCTATCTTCTCAGATGTAACCTGGCCCAGTGTTGATACAGTACTGCCCAAATCAAACACCAACTGGGCACTTTAATTATATTGGGACACTAACACCCCCTGGCTCCCTGCCAGGCTCCCTCAAATAGTAAGAAAATATCGGATGAGCACACACACACTCAGACAATCTGCTCTGCTCTCAGATGACTTTCCAGGAACTGGATGATTTGAAAGGAACATGGACAAATACAGACCATACTCATAGAGATCAGACCATCTGTGTTTGATTATATTGAGAATAGGTACTGAAAATAGGCCTAGATGCTGTCTCAGAGTCTGTGTACAGACAAAGGTCTCTCTATGTGTTCTAATACCATTAGAGTAGTGGATCATCCATGTTGTCTGACCACCTCTTCAGTAAAGTAGGGGGGAATGGGGTATGTTGAACCATTTTTTACATTCAGCATCTCTACTTTATAATAGTGTTCTTTCTAACAAAGATATTTACATACACTGAATGTACAAAACATTAGGAACACCTGCTCTTTCCATGACATAGACTGACCAGGTGAATCCAGGTGAAAGCTTTGATCCCTTATTGATGTCACCTGTTAAATCCACTTCAATCAGTGTGGATGAAGGGCAGGATACAGGTTAAAGAGGGATTTTTAAGCCTTGAGACAATTAATAATATAATATAATATTTAATATTTAATATAAACTTTTATCCAAAGCAACTTACAGTCATGTGTGCATTCATTTTTACGTATGGGTGGTCCCGGGGATCGAACCCACTACCCTGGCGTTACAAGCGCCATGCTTTACCAATTGAGCTACAGAGGACCACAATTGAGACATGGATTGTGTATCTGTGTGCCATGGGCAAGACAACATTTTTAAGTGCCTTTGAACGGGGTATGATAGTAGTTGCCAGGCGCACCAGTTTGAGTGTGTCAAGAACTGCATCGCTGCTGGGTATTTCACGCTCAACAGTTTCCCGTGTCTATCAAGAATGTTCCACCACCCAAAGGACATCCAGCCAACTTTCTTTTTTGTCAATGTACCTCTTCAGTGTCATTCAGTCAATTTTTTCATCCGATGCTGATACTCGAATGGACTTCTTCCCTTCTCTCACTTCCTTGGCTGCTCTCTCAAGAACCTCAAGGGGGGCTAGACCCCTGCCTGTTTTACGTTTGTGTACACAGGGCATGATGATATCTGCTTTGTAACAATGAAAATGCACTATCTTGAGTTCATATGCATGACACATTGCAAAAATATTATGCATTAAACTGACATGTTATAATCATTTGTATGGGGTATGTTGGCCATTGGCTCAACTTACCCCTTGCCCATTGGCTCAACATACCCCAAGGCAAATATTATGACTATATTATCCCACACAGCTACAAAGAGGCACTTTCATGCTAGGTTTAGGACCTCATATTGTAGCTTATAGAGATCCCAAATTATGTATAAAACAATCTTATAACGTTCTACTTTGGTTTAGATACAAGCATCATGAAACCGATAACAGAATACATTCATTTGACTTTGTGAAAATCCAACCTGGACTCAGGGGTAGACATAACATAGTAAAATAAAATCAGGGGAAACTCAAATTAGTCTGATATGTAACGTTTTATGGTATGTATTAATTTGGGGATCTCCATCATCCATTTTGTATGATACGTTACGAATGACAATTTGTTGTGGCTAACGTTAGTTAGGTGGCTAGGTGACTAATGCTAACATTAGCTGTGTGGCTAACATTTTTCGTTTGACATTTTAGTCATTTAGCAGACGCTCTTATCCAGAGCGACTTACAGTTAGTGGCCCCGTGGGGGGGCCCCGTGGGGGGGCCAGTATCCCCTAGCTAGGCTAGGGGATAAGGTTAGGAATTAGGTTACAGGGTTAAGATTAGGGTTAGGGGAAGGGTGAGCTAACATGCTAAGTAGTTGCAAAATAACTCAACAGTAGTACGTAGTTGCAAAGTTTCTAAAATGCAAAAGTTGTCCATGATAAGATTCGAACACACAACCTTTGGGTTGCTAGTTGTTCGCGTTATAGGCCTACCCATCCACCCCGATGAACCACCCTCCTTTCGTTTTTGAGAAGTAACCTTCTGTCTTATGTAGCTAAACCAAATGTAACATATCATACTAGTTTGCATGTCCCGGATTTTCGTTTACTGTGTTACATCTAGTCTATGAGACCAGGCTGGAAAATCAATTTTTTTTCTACCTAACTTGCTTACCACTTTTTCCATGTGGTTTCTTCCTTCACAGACTCCATGAAATGATGACCTCTTCCTAATTATTTGGTCACATAATTCATTTTGTGTCTGGTTTCCTAGAAACAACCCACTGGGCATAGACGTAAATTCAATATCTATTCCACGTTGGTTCAACATAATTTAATTGAAATGAAGTGGAAACAACGTTTATTCAACCAGTGTGTGCCCAGTGAGAAGGGCTGGCTCAACTAAACCTGCTCTTAACTTACTCCACTCTCCCCTATAGTATACTATAACTGCCATCCAGGGCATGCCAACTGTACATTTTTTCCCACCATATTTAGAGACACTGTATTCTATTCTATTCTATTATCTCTCACACTAGAATGTCTGTCACGACTTCCGCCGAGGCTGCCTCCCCTCCTTGTTCGGGCAGGTTTCGGCGTTCGTCGTCACCGGGTTACTAGCTGCTGCCGATCCATTTATCATCACTCCACTTGTCTTGTCTAATTAATCACACACACCTGGTCCTTATCCCCAATTAGTCATTGTATAAGTGTTCCCTCTGCTTCCTTGTCTGTGTGGGTGATTGTTTGTTGTGAGCTGTGTGTAGCTCGGTTGAGCTACCATTACCTTGTTGTTGCCAGGATAGTATTTTCCCCTATGCCTGAGTGTTGTTGTCGCATGCTTGCGCAACTGTTTGTCGACGGAATAAACTCTTTGGATGCGTATTACTCTCCTGCGCCTGACTCCTTCTATCACACGCATCACAGAATCACCCACCTGCTATGGAGTCAGCAGGAGAAGAGCGCATGCCTGGAGTCATGGCAAGGGTCCAGGAGCACTCCACGATGCTGGCCAGCTTGTGGGAAGCGATGGATTGGGTTCTTCAGGTCGTCCAACACCTGGAGAGGACCAGACCCGATCTGTCGAGACCAGCTGGCCAACCGGATCCAGCCACCTACACCCCAGCACCAGGAGGGATCCAGATATCCCGACTACAGGCGTTTGAGGGGACAGCAGCGCTGTACCAGGGATTCCTCCTCTAATTGGAGCTTTACTTCGCCAGCATCAGGCCGGCACCATCGGAGCGGGAGAAGGTGTCCGTCCTCATTTCCTGCCTCTGTGGGAAAGCCCTGGAGTGGGCCAACGCGGTGTGGAACGAGTGAGGAGCCGCGTTGGAGGACTACAGGGAGTTCGCTCGCCTCTTTCGGGCGGTATTCGACCACCCGCCCGAGGGTCGAGAGGCGGGTGAGGGATTGGTCCACCTGAGGCAGGGGACAAGGACCGCGCAGGACTTCACGTTGGAGTTCCGGATGCTGGCAGCGGGGTCCGGGTGGAACGAGCGGGCCCTGATCGACCATTTCCGGTGCCATCTGCGGGAGGATGTTAGACGGGAGCTAGCCTGCCGGGACACCATGTTGTCCTTCGATAAACGGGTGGACATGGCCATTCGGTTGGACAACCTCCTGGCAGCCAGAGAACGTCCTGGTAGGTGTCTGCCCGTTTCCACCCCGGAAGACTCAGACCTCGAGCCGATGGAGCTGGGTGGAGCCGCCGGCCGAGAGAGCGGAGGAGGACAGCGACAGTGCCACTCTGGTGGCACGAAGGGACATTTCACCACACGTCATAGTCAAGGTTCTTTTGGGCCTGGAGGCGGCAGGCAGGGCACTCTCGCATCACCCCAGGTATCGAACACCACACTCGTTCAGAGCCCTCTGCTGCGCACTGTAAAATTCTTGTCTCCTTTCCTGAGCACATGGATGTTCCTCAGTGTAAGGCGTTAGTCGATTCAGGCGCAGCTGGGAACTTTATGGACAGGGCATTCACACACCGTATAGGCATTCCATTGCCGGGACAGTGCGTCTGCCTTCACTATTCCACGCCCCATCAGAGCACTTGATAGTCGACCATTAGGGTCCGGGTTGGTTAAGGAAGTTACTGCACCAGTCACCATGATTACCCAGGAGAATCATTGTGAGCAGGTGACTTTTTCCATTATTGAGTCTCCTGCTTTCCTTGTGGTATTAGGTATCCCTTGGCTAGCACTCCACAACCCCACCTTTTCATGGCTGCAGTGGGTTCTCAAGGGGTGGTTGCGAGAGTGTCAGGGTAGGTGTCTAGGTGTTTCCGTTGGTGCAACCAAGGTGGAAAGTCCAGACGGTACCTCCACTGTGCGCATTCCCCCTGAATACCTAGATCTGGCGCAAGCGTTCTCTAAAACGTAGGCTACTAAATTACCACCTCATCAGGCGGGGGATTGCGTGATAAACCTCCGGGTAGACGCTGTACTTCCCAGGAGTCATATATACCCCCTGTCACAGGCTGAAACGGTGGCTATGGAAACATACGTCACCGAGTCCCTGCGCCAGGGGTATATACGTCCCTCCACTTCACCCACCTCCTCAAGTTTCTTCTTTGTGAAGAAGAAGGACGGAGGTCTGCGCCCGTGCATTGATTATCGACCACTGAACAGGGAGACGATAAGATTCA
Source organism: Coregonus lavaretus (assembly GCF_964263955.1). NCBI lineage: Eukaryota > Metazoa > Chordata > Actinopteri > Salmoniformes > Salmonidae > Coregonus > Coregonus lavaretus. The sequence continues at coordinate 22,958,303 of NC_140003.1, forward strand.
GTTATCCTCTCCCCCTCATTCCTTCAGTGATTGAATCAATGCATGGGGCGCGCTTCTTCAACAAATTAGATCTCAGGAGTGCGTACAACCTGGTGCGTATCCGAGAGGGAGATGAGTGGAAAACAGCATTCAGCACAACCACGGGGCATTATGAATATCTGGTGATGCCCTATGGTTTGATAAATGCTTCCTCAGTTTTCCAGTCCTTTGTGAACGAGGTGTTTCGGGACATGCTTGGTCGCGGTGTAGTGGTCTACATCGATGACATCCTGGTGTATTCCGCTACGCGTGCCGAGCATGTGTCCCTGGTTCGCAAGGTGCTGGCCCGACTGTTGGAAAATGACCTTTATGCTAAGGCAGAGAAGTGTATGTTTTTCCAGCAGTCTGTCTCCTTCCTTGGATATCGCATTTCCACCTCAGGTGTGGAGATGGAGGGAGATCACATTTCAGCCGTGCGTAATTGGCTGACTCCAACCACGGTTAAGGAGGTGCAGTGCATCCTTTGCTTTGCCAACTATTATCGGAGGATTATCCGGGGCTTTGGCAAGGTCACAGCTCCCATTACCTCCCTGTTGAAGGGTGGGCCGTCCTGGCTCCGCTGGTCTGCTGAGGCTGACCTTTAGCAAACTGCGGGGTCTGTTCACCTCAGCCCCAGTACTGGCCCACCCTGATTCATCACTACCGTTCGTAGTGGAGGTGGATGCGTCCGAGGTTGGGATAGGAGCTGTCCTGTCTCAACGCTCAGGTACACCACCCAAGCTCCGCCCCTGTGCGTTCTTTTCGCAGAAGCTCAGCCCGGCGGAGCAGAACTACGGCGTTGGTGATCGGGAGCTGTTGGCTGTTGTTCGAGCCTTGACCATGTGGAGGCATTGGCTCGAGGGGGCAAAACACCCTTTCCTCGTCTGGACAGATCACCGTAACCTGGAGTACATCCAGGCAGCGAGGAGGCTGAATCCTAGCCAGGCCAGGTGAGCCCTATTCTTCACCCGGTTTGATTTCACTCTATCATACATCCCGGGTACGAAGAACGTGAAGGCAGACGCACTGTCCCGGCTGTATGACACAGAGGAGAGGCCAAGAGACAACACTCCCATACTGCCGGCCTCCTGCATTGTAGCGCCGGTAGTATGGGTGATGGACGCGGATATAGAGCAGGCATTACGCACGGATCCCTCTCCACCTCAGTGTCCAGATGGGCTGCAGTACGTGCCTGCTCTTATCCGTGATCGTCTGATCTACTGGGCACACACATCACCCTCCTCTGGTCACCCAGGTATCGGCCGTACAGTGCGCTGCCTGAGCGGAAAGTACTGGTGGCCTACCTCCTGCTCGAGGTGCGCCCAGAGTAAGGCACCTAGGCACCTCCCAGCGGGCAAGCTACAACCGTTACCAGTTCCACAACAACCATGGTCTCACCTGAGCATTGATTTTCTAACTGATCTTCCCCTCTCCCAAGGTAACACCACCATCCTGGTCGTTGTGGACCGCTTCTCCAAGTCCTGCCACCTCCTTCCTCTGCCCGGTCTTCCCACGGCCCTGCAGACTGCGGAGGCCCTGTTTACTCACGTCTTCCGGCACTACGGGGTACCAGAGGATATAGTGTCTGACCCAGGTCCCCAGTTCACGTCCAAGGTCTGGAAGGCGTTCATGGAACGTCTGGGGGTCTCGGTCAGCCTGACCTCTGGGTTCCACCCCGACAGTAATGGGCAGGTGGAACGGGTAAATCAGGATGTGGGTAGGTTCCTGCGGTCCTACTGCCAGGACCGGCCGGGGGAGTGGTCGGTGTTCTTGCCATGGGCAGAATATGCCCAGAACTCTCTCCGCCACTCCTCTACTAACCTAACGCATTTCCAGTGTGTTCTAGGTTACCAACCGGTTCTGGCACCGTGGCACCAGAGCCAGACCGAGGCTCCTGTGGTGGATGACTGGTTTCGGCGCGCGGAGGAGACGTGGGATGCTTCCCACGTTCACCTCCAACGCGCCACGCGTCATCAGAAGGCCAACGCTGACCGCCACCACAGTGAGGCCCCCGTATTTGTACCGGGGGATCGGGTCTGGCTCTCGACCCGGAATCTGACCCTCCGCCTGCCCTGCCGGAAGCTGAGCCTGCGGTTTGTGGGGCCGTTTAAAGTCCTGAGGAGAGTCAACGAGGTCACATATAGGTTATTACTTCCCCCTGATTACCGAATTAACCCCTCGTTTCATGTGTCTCTCCTCAGGCCGGTGGTAGCTGGTCCGCTCCAGGAATCTGAGGTGCGGGAGGTCCCTCCACCTCCTCTGGACATCGAGGGGGCCCCGGCGTACTCGGTCCTTTCCATCCTGGATTCGAGGCGTCGGGTGGGGGGCCTTCAGTACCTCGTGGAGTGGGAGGGGTACGGTCCGGAGGAACGGTGCTGGGTCCCGGTGAGGGACATCCTCGATCCCTCCATGTTACGGGATTTCCACCGTCGCCATCCGGCTTGCCCTGCTCCGCGTCCTCCTGGCCGTCCCCGAGGCCGGGGTCGGTGCGCAGCTGGAGCCGCGCGTCAAGGGGGGGGGTACTGTCACGACTTCCGCCGAGGCTGCCTCCCCTCCTTGTTCGGGCAGGTTTCGGCGTTCGTCGTCACCGGGTTACTAGCTGCTGCCGATCCATTTATCATCACTCCACTTGTCTTGTCTAATTAATCACACACACCTGGTCCTTATCCCCAATTAGTCATTGTATGATGTAATACTTATTTCCCTCATTAAAATGCAAATCAATTTATAACATTTTTTACATGCGTTTTTCTGGATTTTTTTGTTGTTATTCTGTCTCTCACTGTTCAAATAAACCTACCATTAACATTATAGACTGATCATGTCTTTGTCAGTGGCGAAAACGTACAAAATCAGCAGGGGATCAAATACTTTTTTCCCTCACTGTACATATAACTAGGAATAAAGTGACAAGCAAACAGGATAGATAATAAACAGTAGCAGCAGCGTATGTGATGAGTCCAACAAAAAGGTTTGTGCAAAAAGGGTCAATGGAGATAATCAGAGTAGCTATTTGGTTAACTATTTAACTAAATATTTAGCAGTCTTATGGCTCGGGGGTAGAAGCTGTTTAGAGTCCTGTTGGTTCCAGACTTGGTTCATTGGCACCACTTGCCGTGCGGTAGCAGAGAGAACAGTCAATGACTTGGGTGGCTGGAGACTTTGACAATTTGTAGGGCCTTCCTCTGGCACCGCCTGGTATAGAGTTCCTGGATGGCAGGGAGCACGGCCCCAGTGATGTACTAGGCCGTACGCACTACAATCTGTAGCACCTTGTGGTCGGATGCCAAGCAGTTGTAGTCTGCCTATATCAAACTAGGTCTCTCTAGTCATTTTTATATCTCTTCATCCTTCCTCTTTGGGCCCATCAAATCAGCCCATGCTTTACAATACCTAGACGTAATTTAATATTTACAATTCTGATTCTCTCAGAATTTACACTGTATTCTCTCTCAGTATCTTTCTGTCAGTCTACACTAGAGGTCTACCCTACTAAATCTCTCTTGTAATTTCCCCTCTCCTCTTTCTGCCAATTAAGTCATCCCATGCCACAGTACTGTGATATGTTGTAGTTTTACCTAGAAGTCATTTAATCTTTACAACTTCTAGGAAGAGAATGGATCAGAAAAGCTCTCATAGAATTAGATCAGTTGCAAATCACAGTGTGTCAATTCAGCATTCTTGCACATGTTGCATGTGCGTGTGTATATGTGTCTGCGAACGTGAATGTGTGTGTGTCTGCGTTTGTGAGTTTGTGTTTGTGCATGTGTGGTTGACGAGATTAAACTGTGATCTCTCCACACCAACCCCAGGAGCCCAATCTGCACCTCTGTGATGAGCCCCCATGGCTAACATCATCACCCAACTCTCACTGAGGGCAGGGCAGCTATCATCAGACAGCCTTGGCCTCAGTTATAGGTCCTCTCCCATTTACACCAAGTGTCAAACTCATTCCACGGTGGGCCAAGTGTCTGCAGGTTTTCTTTCCACCCTTGTACTTGATTGATGAATTACGGTCACTAATTAGTAAGGAACTCCCCTCACCTGGTTGTCTAGGTCTTAATTAAAAGGAAAAACCAAAAACATTCAGACACTTTGCCCTCCGTGGAATGAGTTTGACACCCCTGATTTAGACCTTACATATGTTTGAATCTTTCTCCCCACCCTCCTCCATGCCCATGAACTGGTAAATTGTGTGTGTGTGCGCATGTGTGAGCATTTGTGTGTGTCTATGAACTGGTAAATTGCTGTGTATTTTCCACCTGGCTGCATTCCTGTGAGGATGTCCACCCAGAGAGATGTATTGATTTCTCCTCCGCAGAGCTGGCTCCATTTAGGAGCCCCACTTTTTAACTCTACATACTGTATGTGGTTTATGTGCTGTGGCAGAAGGGGATAAACAACAGTAAATAATTATTGACTTTTACTGTTTTGGGGGTATAACCTTTCTGTCTGTACTCTGTGTTACTCTGTGTTCTTAAATGGTGAAATATGGTTTGATAGAAGCTAACCTGTCTATTCTCTCTCTCTCATTCTCTCTCACTCTCATTCTCTCTATCTCTCCCTCCCCTCTCTATCTAGGTCATTATAGGTCATTGGTGCAGCAGACCTGCTAAGGGACCCTGTGTTAACTGACTGTGGACGTATCACTTCCTGCCAGAGATGAGGGGAGCAGCTTGAGTCTGTGACATCAGAGAGAGGGCGAGACCTAGAGACCTGCCTCTGGCTGGACCTCCATATCACATACTGCCCATCCTTATCCCCCTTTCCCCACCCCACCATCTCTGGCATCTGTTTCTGCCACCACCTCCACTCACTTGGAAGGATCTGTGATGACAGTTAACCTCCTCAGCTCTACCTCACTTCCCCTCACCACCACCCCCACCACCCAGGAATAACCAGCCCTAGAACCTCCGTACCCTGAGAGGCACATCCACATCCACTACCACCCTCCCTCACCTCCCCCCAGCTGGCATCATGATGGGAGATGGAGTTGGGAACTGGGAGTGTCTGAGTCCGTCTGAGTTCGGTCAGCTGCAGCAGTACAGCGAATGTGAGTACTAGCAATACCTGTTATACCCATAGGTAAATTGAGCCAAAAGTAACCTGGCAATACCTGTGTCAGACCTGGGTCAAATACTGTACATAAAAATACTGATCTTGATTTAGTTTTCCCTGCACAATAGGATCAATGGAATAGTCCTAAAAGTGCAAACTAAATCAAGCTCATGCATTTGACCCAGGCTGATACCTGTGATACCCTTAGGTAACCAGCCTGAGAGTCAATTGCCAGGTTGTGCAAGGAGTAGGGATGGACATTTGAAATCATTTCAGTTGAATCATCAGTTGAAGTACATGTGTTTGTAAAAAAATACGTTGTTTATACTGGGGCACTTGCTTCCTGTGCAGCCTGCGCGACACGGGGGAGACAGCTTGCTATTGCTACAGCGGGGCAGGGGGAGGGGGAGGCAGAGGGTTAGGCTATTTCTCTGCGCTCCCCGTTCTTGTCTACAACAACTCCATTCAGACTAAACAACAGCCTACCTGTCAGTTGCTCGTTGTAGCCTACTCCTTCTCATTTAGCTAACTTAATTATGTAATTTTAATTCCAATTTGCATTGATTAGAGATCTCCCAGTTCACATTGCTTGCTACACATAGTCTCTGACTGCAGTGCCACTTTGATTGGCCGACAATAACAACAACCTACACGCGTGAAACCTGTGTAGGCTGCGCTGTCTTTTTATGGGGCGAATATCATAAAAAACACATTCAAAAGTGTGTTGTTTTATCAAATTAAGAATTTGAAATGTCATGGTATATTCTTGTGTGTAGCAATGTCACATTTGATTGAATTATTTTATATAAAAAAATTTACTCTCGCAAGTAATCGAATACTAACGTCCGTTCGGATATTTGAATATTCTAATAACCGTGTCCTTCCCGAGTAAGGAGGCCAAAGCAATGCACCTCCCCTTTCAAAGCCTCACTTCCTACCCATCATTTGCCTAGGTAGTTTGACATAGGCTATTGTTTTTCTTTGTGCTTGAAGTTAAGTGATTCATGCAAACTTGTATTTTCCCCTCTCCATTGACTATTTCTAGCATTGCACTATTTTGCTTGTTTTTTCCTCTGTTGAGGTGACTCATCCGTATCAGTAGCCTTCCCACCACAGACATTTGTTAGTCAAAAGAGAATCCATCACTAGTCTGGATTTCCCTGTAATAGATGAACATTCATTTTTCACTTCCTTACAGCCTATTGAGCTGATACACAGCCACACAACAACTAAATAGATTGTGGTGTCTGAGAGAAACATAGTTTTACTATCTGAGGATTCCTCTATGCATAGACCTCCCTAAAAACACAATGCTTACATTCCCTGGACATATACAGTACATCTGTTGCCTAGGGATATACTCAAGTGTTGAGTGAGCTTGTCATTGAAACAGAAATTGATTAAACACAAAGTCTAATACATAAACGGTTATGTGTTAGATTACATCACCTCTAGTAAGGACAAATTGTTATTGCCAATCTTTCCCTTGTTCATCGGTGTAATTTATTGACAGCCACGGCTAAAAATACTACTCCTGGCTCTTTCTTTCTCATCCTCTCTATTCAGAAAAATGTGTTTGTGTAGCTGCTTTGAGGGATTTTTGGTTTATTTCATTTTCTGTAATTTGGCTCCATAACATAGCCTATATGGCGGTCCAGATGAGCTGCAGAGATCAGAGGTAAGCGGCACTGTACGCGGCTCCATATGTGGCGCAATGATCTAAGGTACTGCATTGCAGTGCTAGCTGTGCCACTAGAGATCCTGGTTCGAGTCCAGGCTCTGTCGCAGCCGGCCGCGACCGGGAGACCCATGGGCGGCGCACAATTGGTCCAGCTTCGTCCAAGGTAGGGGAGGGTTTGGCCGGCAGGGATGTGGGTTTGTTTCCCACGGGGGGCCAGTATAAAAAATAAAAAAAACATGTATGCATTCACTAACTGTAAGTCGCTCTGGATCAGAGCGTCTGCTAAATGACTAAAATGTAAATGTAAATTTAGCCAAAGGGGTGTCCATGGTGAACAGTCAATCTCTGCAGCCAACTAAACCCCTTAAGTGGTACTGTACACTCCTGCGTTGAAACAGGTGAAAGGTAAATACTCAGTAGGTACATTTGTGTGGATGCTAAACATCACCCAGCATTTATTCACTGGTGTGACCCCCCCCCCCCCCACCGCAGCCCACGCAATGCAGGAGGCCCCATGAGCTCTGCCCCCCCTGTAATCGAACCCACAATTGCTGATGCTCCAGATACTCAACTAGTCTCAAGAAGGCCTCTGAACCTCCCCCTCACTAGGGCTTGTTTATTTTGACGCTGCTGTGCTAATGAGAGGAGGATATTTGACATCTATTTACGCTGGGTTGCTAATGGGCCCTCAGTCACATGTACTGGAGCACCTAGACCCCTGGTGATGGAGATGTGTCTGGGACCTACTATGCTGGTGGTGGGTGGGTGGATGGCAGTGTCTGTGTTTGTGATACTGTACAGCAGATCTGAGTTCAAAAAGTATTTGGTTTTTCTTTCAAATACTTGGAGTGTTTGATTGAGCCTGCCTTGAGTGACCAGGTAGGTGGGATTTGCACTTTTGGGACTATTCCATTGTTTCCATTGCGCCAGACAAGCTCAATCAAGTGCATATTAAGTATTTGAAAGAATACAAGTACTATTTGAACACAGGTCTGGTCTGTTGGATGGATGACCGTGTCTGTGTTTGTATTACTATACACATGACGTGTCTGGTGTGTCTGTTTCCAATATGGGTTAATAAAGGAGAGTTATAATGTGTGAGGTGAAAGGTTAGTGTCCATTACAAAGCCATGTGTCAGTTCAATGAGCCCAGCTGCACTACACTGAAAAGCTCGCTTTGTCCCAAATGGCACCCTATTCCCCCACAGGAGTCTAGTCAAAAGTACTGAACTATATTGAGAATAGGGTGCCATTTGAGATGCAACCGCTCTTTTACTCAGTGGTCTGGTCTTATCTTCCCCTTGCTTTACATACGAATTGGCTCAGTGCTGTTATTCTCTTCTATAAAGAATGAATAAAGGAAATGAAGTCGAAGGCAAAGGAATGTTGATGACCTACGATGGTGATTTACTGTTAACCTTCTAGCTATTGGCTGTGATTCTTCAGTCCCCACTGCATTTAGCCTACTGGCTTCTGTTCTGTTCTGCTGTGATTCAATGAGAGTCTGCATTACATTTACATCAAAATGTTGGTCATTCAGTAGATGCTCTTATCCAGAGTTGTAGTGACAACAAACAAAACAAATTAAACTAGCTGCAGCTACAGTCTAGTTAGCTGTCTGATCTGGTTAATCGATGCTGTTATGGTAAATGGACTGGACTTACTGTAGCATGTGTTATCTCAGTTCATGACCTATTGTTAGTTGATTCAGCAAGCATGGGAAACCCTGGCTTAGGGCCCCGCGGCCGACCAACACTTTTTTTCGTATACATATTATTTTAAGGTGCAACTTCTACATTTTATTGTGCATTAAGTTTTTCTCCTGTTCTCCAGTCACTCAATTTGCCAATGTCAGCTAAAAACACTTTGATTGGTAAGTTAGTCTAGTCAGCTGGGTCATTCCAACAATTCAGTGCCTTTTGAGGTGTGACTTCGTGGAAAGATTTGAGATCACCTGATTTTAACATTCTGTCATAAAGAGCACATGTTCAACTTAATACAAAACTTGTTCTCCCATCTTACTATAGTAAGTGCCTATTAAGTGCCAAATAAAATAACAGGGTTGACGATTTAATCTTAAATCGGCCATAAATCCCCTTGTGACATGGGAAATGAAAGCTTGTTGTGTGCAACAAGGAGGAGCAATTGAATGCAAGCTTAATTTTTTTTTTTTTTATTGTTAAAACATTTCTAGCCTGTCTATCTATGTTATGCTCGACTCACTCAGTTTTCCACCACAAAACACCAGAAAATTGCCAAAAAGAGTAGAACCACACTATGATTTGACTATTAGATGTTCAATATTTATTTTTATAAAAATGTTTTATTAATAGTTTCACCTCATTAAAATGAGAGTTCAGTTCACGTAACAGGGTTGACCTTAATGACCTTACATGAAATAAATAATTATCTTCAGAAATTACTTTGTCAAAGCAACAAAATAACTAGGGCTTTACAATGATGGTGAAAACTTGGAGAAATGTTGGGGTTAAGTGGGTTTAAATATTCCTGGAAGTCTCAGAGGGTGCACAGATGAACATGTCAAAATGCTGAATTTGTGCACTTTTGGAAGTCTTTATCATATAAAATAATCTGATTTATTAAATTCTCCATGTGGTCTTTATTCTAATAAAATCAAATGTTATTTGTCATATGCGCCGAATACAACAGGTGTAGACCTTACAGTGAAATGCTTACTTACAAGCAGTTTAAAGAACTATAAGTGTTAAGTAAACAATAGATAAGTAAAAAAATAAAAACAGTAAAAATAACAGTAGCGAGGCTATATACAGGGGGTACCGGTACAGAGTCAATGTGCAGGGGCACCGGTAATTGAGGTAATATGTAGATATAGTTAAAGTGACTATGCATAGATAATAAGCAGAGAGTAGCAGCAGCGTAAAAGAGGGGGTGCGGGGTGGGTGCAATGCAAATAGTCCGGGTAGCCATTTCATTAGCTGTTCAGGAGTCTTATTTACATTTTAGTCATTTAGCAGACGCTCTTATCCAGAGCGACTTACAGTTAGTGAGTGCATACATTTTTTTTTTTTTTTCATACTGGCCCCCCGTGGGAATCGAACCCACAACCCTGGCGTTGCAAACGCCATACTCTACCAACTGAGCTACATCCCTGCTGGCCATTCCCTCCCCTACCCTGGACGACGCTGGGCCAATTGTGCGCCGCCCCATGGGTCTCCCGGTCACGGCCAGCTACGACAGAGCCTGGATTCGAACCAGGATCTCTAGTGGCACAGCTAGCACTGCGATGCAGTGCCTTAGACCACTGCACCACTCGGGAGAATATGGCTTGGGGGTAGAAGCTGTTAAGAAGCCTTTTGGACCTAGACTTGGCACTCCGGTACTGCTTGCCGTGCGGTAGCAGAGAGAACAGTCTATGACTACGGTGGCTGGAGTCTTTGACAATTTTTAGGGCCTTCCACTGACACCGCCTGGTATAGAGTTCATGGATGGCAGGAAGCTTGGCCACAGTGATGTACTGGGCCATAAGCACTACCCTCTGTAGTGCCTTGCGGTCGGAGGCCGAGCAGTTGCCATACCAGGCAGTGATGCAACCAGTCAGGATGCTCTCGATGGTGCAGCTGTATAACTTTTTGAGGATCTGAGGACCCATGCCAAATCTTTTCAGTCTCCTGGTGGGGGAATAGGCTTTGTCGTGCCCTCTTCACGACTGTCTTGGTGAATAGCCCTCTATTAAAGGTAATTTCATTGAATTGGCGGGCTTTTAAAATTCAATATTTGATGCACAATTTTACAATATTTAAAATATCAAAGGGACACAAAAGGCATTCATTTGTGGAACGACCCAGCAATTTAAACTTGTAGTAATCATGGTTGAATTACCGACCAGGCACGCAGGGCACGTGCCCAGGGGCCCTGACCTCCAGGGGGCCCCCATTGATTTAGTTAATCACTCTCACTCAGATATATTACCATTGCATAAGTCATGGCAAAATGTGTATAATTGCAGGAAATAAGCTTGAAAACTGCAAAAATGTATCTCAACCCCATGGCAAAATGAATAGAATTGCATGAAATTAGTTATAATATTACCAATCTTCTCTCCTTCCCATAGCAGAATGTGTAGAACTGCAGGAAATTCACTCAAAAAATTTAACTTAGTGCTAACAAAAGGGTAGGGCCGGCTCTGGTCTTCTCAGTAAGGCGTCAACATGCTTCCCATCCAAAACAGTTTGGAACAGTTCGTACACATATTATGACGACATTTTGTGACGTTTTTGTTCATTTTGGTCTTCGGCAAGGGTTTTTTCGGTTGTTCGTGCACCCAAAAAAATTTCTCAAGACAAGCTGAAGTTCAGTAGCCGAAGTCTACACCCCTTCGTCGGTGATTGGTCAACTGTAGGGGTGACTTGAGTTTCTTCTTCTCCCGAAACTCAGTGTGGATTCAACATGGCAAACAACAACAACGATAACTTCGAGCATCGCTTGGCCGAGGAGATAAAGAAGTGAGCAAGACAGAAAGCAACATGCCGTCCTCACCAGAGGAAGAGGTATGTTGTAGTATTTTCTATTGTAGTCGAGGAAAAGAGTAGCAATGTTTGCTAACAATAGCTAGCCAGCTGGCGCTAGCTACTTGGCTGGCTAGCTAGCCTAGCAGCATATTCTAAAGGTATTTACAACTTTTTGATCAAACACAATTCTGTCAGAGAAAGAAAAGCATAAGCTTCCCACATTAGTAACACTGAAGTCAAAGTTCGGTAGCAAGGTTCAGCTAGCTAAAATGTTGCAAAAGTTTAAGCAGTGTTGAGTAGCTAGGCCAGGCCTATTCAACCCTGCCCAAACGTTTGCATCTTTATAGTCTGGCTCGGTTAATTATATTTGATATGTTTTTCATTGATAGTTTAGGATGGTTTGGATATGTGTCCTAAATAACCCTCTGATTTCTTTTTTTCCAGGCACAAACACCAGTGAATGGAGACCGCACCAGGTTTTGTTCTCTGCACCCAAGCACTGGCTGTTCACTGGCCCTCTGCACTGACTGGTCATCGGCCCCCAGCCCATCTCCCACACTGAGCTGCAGTGCAGAATGGGAAACCATCTCCATGCAGGACCTGGGAAGCTCTATTCTGGGCCCACCTCCAAGACCCACTCCACTGGCTTGGTCCTCACCAATGCCGCAGAGGAGCAGCAGTAGTAGCAGGGGTGTGAAAAGAAGGGAGAAAAGAGCTGCAGACTAGCCCTTGACACATCTCTCACAAAGGCATTGCAAATGATTGAAGACAGATCTCAAGGTCTGGAGAACGTCATGCACCAAGCCACCAGACTCTCCTCCTTTACTCTGATCCCCTTTTCTCTCTTCTGTTGTCCTCTTTCCTCCTCTCCTCACTATGCACACTGCTCTCCACTCCTCTCATTTCCCCCCTCTTCTCATCCTCTACACAGGGCCCTGGCACCTATAGCTGATTTCATGGATGAACTATCACCAAAACTCCGGGAGGAATTCGATCACCAGCTGCATGAGTTTGTGCATGACTTCAAGAAGGGGACCCAACGACTGGGACCACAGTGAAATTAACAACTTGTTCTGATGTTGTCTCAGGAATCAGACACTAGACACTTTCATTTTATTATTATTATTATTAACACTTTTGTTGTTTACATGTCTGTTTTTCACAGACAGATTTGTACTATTGTACAAATAATTGCAATTATTGTCTGACTTTAATTATAGTATATTTCATTGACACGTGTTGTTTACATGTCTGTTCTTAGCAGAGACTTTTGTATTGTGGTTTACTTTGAGCCCATATGCATAATAAAGGTTTATTTTTGTGTGCTAAAAAGCTCTGTTTCTTCATCTCAATACAAGATGTTTCAATGCATTCTATTTGAACATCCAGTGCTGACAACGTTGAGAAGAGCTGTGTGCCACAGACATTACAGGATTTGTTCTACTTGTGGTGTAGTTACCATGTCTTCCTGCCATGGCACACGTCCAGATGGGGAGAGGAAGAAGTCCCTGAGCTTGTTTCTTGTTTCACTTACAAGCCGTGTCACCCTGGCACAAAATAGTCTCCTGGGCTCTTGGAGATTGTTGTCCCCTGCCACAATCAGTTTTCCACTCTCCAGGTTGGCAGTTGCCAGAAGGGAGGGGCGTGTCAACAAAAGCGGGAGGCATGTATCGCGAACCGAACGAGTGTGCTCACATACTCCCTTAAAAGACCTTGGAAAACGAGAAAGAAGCAGAAATAGTACTGTTTGTCCATCTTGAGATGCCGTAACCAGTATACACCTCCTCAAAATAGTCAGAATTAATCTAAGATAACTCAAGAAATCTGTCATTTAATTTTGACTTTTTTGTCAAGGAGCAATTTTACAATGAACTAATAAGATGTTTGGTGCAATATTTCAAGTCAAAACATTTGCATGTAAACGATTCGTCTGTCATTGAACACTTCACTGAAGAATCCCTACTGTTGGCCAATCACCGATGAAGGGGTGTAGACTTCGGCTTGCCTCGAGAAAAACGAACAAAAAAACCTTCACAAAATGTCGTCATAATATATGCAACTACGGGTACTTCCATGTCTTCAGGGTCAACTTTTAGAATTTTATTTAAAAAAAAATAATCTTTATGTTAAGTTCACACTACAATCACCTCTGATATTTTTTAACACCTCTCTATCAAGTATTTTAGCTACTTTTCAGATGCATTTTATACCTCAATTTCACAGTTTTGCCCTTGTCCCTGACCCAGGCTTTTGAGCTTCTACTATGTTTTTCTATGAGAGAACATTAATAATTACACATTATATAATGTTATCTACTAGAGAAAGAGTCAATTAAATAAAATCTATATCAATATTTATTGTGAGTATGCCCTTTATATTGTAATTTACACAAAAAATACCTGTCCTTTTGGTTGTGGTGTCATTTCCACCACTGAGGGCAAATTCCTCATTAATAAAGTTTTGTCAAGAGACTTAACTTAGTTACCATGGAAACGTATTGCGACACTGAAGCACATGGCTACAGCAGACAGTTGTTCCAGATGTGATGTCCAGAAGTTGAAGAAAAATCTAGGTAAATATTGCTTGTGTAGAGAATATTTTTATCGTCAGTAATTTCCAAACAGGCTATAATTTCTTTACCTTGTGGTAGAAGTTTGAAAAAAAATGTATATTTTATGTATTTAGTGTAAACTATATACTAGCTATAATACTAGCCAAAGCATGCTAAGCAGTCTCATTTTTCTCCAAAAACAATAGAAGCGTCATTTCCATCAGTCATTTCCATCACAAATTTAACTGTGGTGGAAATGACAGAACGTGGTGGAAATGACAAAAATCCATTATGTTATTACTTTTTAAACTTTAGGCTTATTTAATCATGTTTTACATTTATTTAATCTAGAAAATACTCCAAGGTGTGCACAAGTTGAAAACTTAAGTAGCACTTTTCTTTGTGCTGTTTTATTTGGTATCTTCTAAAAACAGAGGTCACAGACATAGAAACAAAATAAAACATGTTCCTATACGATACCAGGAACATCTGCAAAAAGACGGAGAGATACTGGAAGAAAAAAGAGAAGGGAGAAGTGAAATCTATCTCTGAGCTTACAAAGCGAGAACAAAGAAGCAAGAGAAGACAATGGAAATGCAACCAACGGAATAGAAGACATACTTTAAAGAGAACAGTTGCAATGGAGACCTACCTATCAGGCAACACACCACCTTAGTCACCAGATGACTTGCAGCCAGAACATGAGGCCAACATACCTGCCCCTGATGCACGCTCTGATACCCCTTCCTCATCTGCAACAGGTATGAGAAGTCGAATACTTGCTGGAAGGAAAAAGGTTGGAAGAGGTTGCTCAAAAACATACAGAGATCTTTGCATGACAAAATGTCAAACTTGATAAAGCTTTACGGAAAGCTGAGAAATACTAAAAAAAGGTATGATCAACTGAAGAAGAAAATGGAGAGATTCCCCAAAGACAAACACAAAACAGCAAATGAAGGGAACTCCGAAGAACTTGAAGGATTTTATTGTTTCAAAATACCATCATTGCAGAGTTAAAGCAAAAGTATCAAAAAATGCGCAGTGCCAAGGACAAACAAGTGGCTTCAAAAATGCTCAGAGGCAACATCCTGAGAAAGTATGGCCTGGTCAAAGGGCAAATGAAAACAGGCTAACAAGTCTTCAATACTCCAGGAAAAAGCAGTGTAACATAATTAGCACAGCCACAGAAGAGAAAATCACTACATTCTATGAACGTGATGTGAACAGTAGAGCAACAACAGGGAAAAAGGACACACTAACGAGAAACAAGAAAAAAAAGCAGAAGCACTTCTTGAATGGCACAATTCAGAACCTTTAACGGAATTTTAAGAGGGAATATTCAGAGATTAAAATGTCCTACTATGAATTCTGCAAAAGACATCCTTCCAGGATAGGGACACATGCCTCTGCAAAACCCATGCCAACCTCCAGATCATGGCGGACAAACTACAGTATCACAAAGTGATCAGCTGCAGGAACATTGAGAACCTTATTGAGCCTTTGCTGTGAGAACCTGAAGAAAGAGTGCATGTACACAGAGTGCTCCCTTTGCCAAGCAAAATAGCTTAAAACATCTGACTTTGATGCTGGTGAGCAGACATGGTGGTTTGAGTGGAAAAACAAAGCTGAAGAGAGAGAGAGAAGAAAAACAGAGGGAAACATGGAGAAGTTCACTGTACATTTGACAGTAAAAGAAAAGGTGTGTCGCACACTGCAGATTCTACTGGAGGACTTATCCAAAGGATTGAAAGAGAAGTTGGGGAAACACGTCTACAACATTCGACACCAATACTCCAAACTGAAAGAATTAAAAGAGTATCTGCGGAAAGAGGAGATCATCGTGCACATTGACTTTGCAGAGAACTATCTGTGTAAATACACCAGTGAAATTCAGGCAGTTCACTTTGGTGATTCTCACAAGCAGGTGACCCTCCACACCGGTGCTGGATATACCACAACATTTAATGATAAAGTTTCACTTTGCTCACTGAGCTCTGCAATCTGGGCCCATCTCTCAAAAACATTGGCCTACTTCCTTGAGCTCTGCCCATCGGCTACTTTTGGAATCTTACTTTGTCTTAAATTAATTAAATGTTTTTAACAATGGTTGTTTGCAATAAAATATTGTTTTCATATGTTTTTTCACATAAATGTAATTTCCGCCACACCTTGTCATTTCCACCACATCCATATTTTTTTAGGTAAATTAGTATATTATGTATAATTTACATTGATTGTTTTAGATAGGGAAATCATATGGTTGTTATCATAATCTCACAAGAAGGTTGGGTGGAAATATCTTATTTTTTATGATAAATCAATGTTTTCAGCTGTCACAAAGGCAAGTTTATACATTCAGGTGTTGTGTTGAATTATTAATATTAGGAAAACCTTAATCACTTAAAATAATATGCAATACAAGTTAATGTACAAATGTATAAGAAATGTGTTATAAATTAATTGTATGATATTTCATTTTCAACTAAAAAGTAAGTTTAATGATGGGATGGAAATTAAATTTGTCTATGGCTGTCTGAGAAAAATGACAAAAATATATACATTCCTGAATAGTACGATCGCAGCCATTATCAGATATTATTTCTAGACAAATCCAAGACAATTATAATACTGGTAAAATGGTGTTTCAATAAATTTTAATTTCTGAAAGCTTGCAGGGCCAAAGTTTGCGAAGTTGCAGAATCACCCATGCGCGAACTGTTCTGAACCTATTCGGATAGGAAGCATGCGGACGCCGTTAAGTGAACTCACCTGGTTAGATAAGGGTTAACACTGCATTCCCTGCATCCCTGCCTTGCCTCAGTATGACACTTCCTGTAGCCTCTTTAATCCCAGGGAGAGATTAGCATCTCTGGGTGTAAAACACTATTGCCCATGGCCTGGAGGAAGTGTGAGGCCCAACTCCAGAGATGATTCCGTATATTTTAAGGTATTTTGCACTAGAGAGAGGAGAGAGAGTGGAGTGATTATCCAACCTATTATATTTCTATGGTCTATATTTATTGAATCTGAGTTTGACGAGGTGTGAAAGAAGGAGTCAGGCGCAGTCCAGAGTTTAATCCGTTTGCATAAATCAAACGCCCAAAGCGTCAAACGAAACTGTACAAGGGAAAACATCCACCTTGGCAATAACACCGAGAAATGTAGCTCAACCGAGGTACACGCTCTCACAACAAAACAATCACTCACAAAGACAAGGGGAACAGAGGGAACACGTATACACATACTAATTAGGGGAATGAGCACCAGGTGTGTGTGATTGACAAGACATGACAAGTGGAGTGATGAGAATGGGATCGGCAGTAGCTAGTACTCCGGTGACGACGAACGCCGAAGCCTGCCCAAACCAGGAGGGGGGGCAGCCTCGGCGGAAGTCGTGGCACTGAGATTATTTAATATGCTATTTATTGTATTCGAAAGAGGAGAGAGAATGGGGTGTCCAGTCTAACTCCACAGAGATTATTCATTCAGATAATGTTTGAGGGGTTTTTCTATTCCAAACAAATTTCCTGGCTTAATTAGTCTATTTGTTTAAATAATTAGCTAAACTTATTTTCACCTCTGTGAAATGTTTGCCTCATGATCTAACCAGATGGTCCTCTCAGATACAGCTTGAGCCCAAAAGACAATCAGCACATCCAGCAGCACTTTACCTCTAAATAATACGCCTGGTGCCAAAATGACTAAATGATGAGGTTTATAAAGCCTCTCTCATCCCTGTCTCTTTCTCAGATTCCACCAAGAAGCTCAAGGATGTTCTGGAGGAGTTTCACGGTGAAGGAGTCCTCTCCAAGTACAATCCTGAGCAGGTACAGTACGTCACTGCCTCAACCCTTCCCTCCCTTACACCGCTCCTCTCTTCTCCTTTCTCCTCCATTTCCTTCCTCTCCTCTCCCTTCCTCTCCTCCCTGTCCTTATCCTCTCCTCCCCTCCTCTCTTTTCCTCCCCTACCCTTCCTGAGTGAGATCATCATTATTTATGTTGTTAAGACCCTGGCAATCCCCTGACTCAGTCTCTGCTCCATCACTGATATGCTTAGTCATCCGCTTCGTTTAGACGGTAGTAAGGTGAGCAACACTTTCTCCCTCCCTCGCCCTCACCATCAACATCCGTCTGACGCCCTTTAACCTCGACGTGATGACAGAGGGCCGACAAGTTATGTCACCATGGTGACGAGGACAGGTGGCTGACATTTTATTATGGTCTGTCTGAATGGGTCAGCGCTCCACCCCCCCTCCCCCTCCTCCTCTCCCGGCCCAAGTGCACCCCCTCTTCCTCCTTATAACTGCAGCATTGTGATATGAGTAACAGCCTCACAGCGGCTGGTTGGCGCCATCAGAGCCCTGTTGGATTCAGACATCATGTGGCCTGTGGTGTGATCACCAAAGCCAGCAAGTGCAGGCGCCGAGCTGGTGGTATTTTCTGCACTGTGTGGCAAGGAGCGAGGTGACTTTACCCACTGGGCACAAACTGGTTGAATCAATGTTGTTTCAAAATAATTTGTTAACGTATTGTGACATGGAATCTACGTGGAAAATATATTGGATTTGAAAAAAGTCATCAACATAAACTTTTGTTTTGAGGGTAAAATTTCAACCACAGGATTAAGTCATCATGGTAACCACTTTTTAACATAGACAAACCTTATACAAAATATGTTGAATTTATAACTTTGAAACAACGTCAAATTTTCAACATAATATCCACTATAAGAAAAAAAACTATAGGCAGGGCAGCACTTCCTGCTGGGGAGTTGATCTATCTCAGTTGATCTATGGCCGGCAGGGATGTAGCTCAGTTGGTAGAGCATGGCGTTTGCAACGCCAGGGTTGTGGGTTCCTTTCCCACGGGGGTATAAAAAATTAATAAATAAATAATAATAATGTATGCACTCACTAACTGTAAGTCGCTCTGGAAAAGAGCGTCTGCTAAATGACTAAAATGTAATGTAAATGTATCTACAGCTATTAATTCAGTCTACCATTCAGGGTTTTACCCAAGCACAGCCCTGCTTAGCTTTTATATTTGTCATTGACTACTACCAATGTGCTATTGTGAGAATGATTGTCGAGAAATCTCCACTTAATAGATTCACTGTTGCTATCGAAGTAGGTTCAACAAAGCAAATGAAATGTAACCATACTTTAGCAATCCTATATAATCAATGATGCTATATAGGCCTATATAGCATTTGTGAAGTCATCAACAGCTATTGTTTAAATTCAGCCCAGGATTCAACAAAAAATAGACAATACATATAGGACTAGAGTTTAAAGCTTTGGTTGATTTTAAAATGGAATCTACAAGTTAATAATAAATATGTTGGATTCACGTCTCCATCTCAACCAAAAATAAAAGTTGAAGAACAGGATTAAATCAAATCAAACTGTATTTAAAGTGCATTTAAAGTTTGATTTTATTTAGTCCTATTCGTTACCAAGCAGAAGATATATCTCCTTCAAAAGTTGATATTTGGTTGCATTGACAACCAAACACAATTCAATATCACTTTTGCAATACGGTAAATACCCTATTAACTTGTCCACAAGTTAACAAATGATATGTTGGATTCACGTCTCCATCTCAACCAAAACTAAAAGTTAAAGAATAGGATTAAGCCAGTGGCTCAGATGGAAATATCCAAGCAGTTGATACATCTCCTTTACAGTGCATTCAGAAAGTATTCAGACCCCTGGACTTTTTCCACATTTTGTTACGTTACAGACTTATTCTAAAATTGATTTAATATTTTTTTCCCTCATCATTACACACAATACCCCATAATGACAAAGCAAAAACAGATTTTTAGACATTTTTTAAAATCTATTAAAAATTTAACATGGAAATATCACATTTCCATAAATTGGCAGCGATTATAGCCTCGAATGACGCTACAAGCTTGGCACACCTGTATTTAGGGATTTTCTCCCATCCATCTCTGCAGATCCTCTCAAGCTCTGTCAGGTTGGATGAGGAGCGTCGCTGCACAGCTATTTTCAGGTCTCTCCAGAGATGTTAGATCGGGTTCAAGTCCGGGCTCTGGCTGGGCCACTCAAGGACATTCAGAGACTTGTCCCGAAGCCACTCCTGCGTTGTCTTGGCTGTGTGCTTAGGGTCGTTGTCCTGTTGGAAGATGAACCTTTGACCTAGTCTGAGGTCCTGAGCGCTCTGGAGCAGGTTTTCATCAAGGATCTCCGTTCATCTTTCCCTCGATCCTGACTAGTCTCCCAGTCCCTGCCGCTGAAAAACATTCCCACAGCATGATGCTGCCACCACCATGCTTCACCTTAGGGATGGTGCCAGATTTCCTCCAGGTGTAACACTTGGCATTCAAGCCAAAGAGTTCAATCTTGGTTTCATCAGACCAGAGAATCTTATTTCTCATGGTCTGAGAGTCCTTTAGGTGTATTTTGGCAAACTCCAAGCAGGCTGTCATGTGCCTTTTACTGAGGAGAGGCTTCCGTCTGGCCACTCTGCCATAAAGGCCTGATTGGTGGAGTGCTGCAGAGATGGTTGTCCTTCTGGAAGGTTCTCCCATCTCCACAGAGGAACTTTGGAGCTCTGTCACAGAGTGACCATGAGCTTCTTGGTCACCTCCCTGACCAAGGCCCTTGTCCCCCGATTGCTCAGTTTGGCCGGGCAGGCAGCTCTTGGTGGTTCAAATCTTCTTCCATTTAAGAATGATGGAGGCCACTGTGTTCTTGGGGACCTTCAATGCTACATACATTTTTGGTACCCTTCCCCAGATCTGTGCCTCAACACAATCCTGTCTTGGAGCTCTACGGACAATTAATTCGACCTCATGGCTTAGTTTTTGCTCTGACATGCACTGTCAACTGTGGGACCTTAAATAGACAGGTGTGTGCCTTTCCAAATCATGTCCAATCAATTTAATTTACCACAGGTGGACTCCAATCAAGTTGTAGAAACATCTCAAGGGTGATCAATGGAAACAGAATGCACCTGAGCTCAAATTCGAGTCTCATAGCAAAGGGTCTGAATACTTATGTAAATGTTAAGGTACTTCTGTTTATTATTTTTAATAAATGTGCCTCAAAAATGTTAACCTGTTTTCACTTTGTCATTTTGAGGTATTGTGTGTAGATTGATGAGGGGAAAAAAATAATTTTATTAGTTTTAAAATAAGGCTGTAACGTAACAAAATGTGGAAAAAGTCAAGGGGTCTGAATACTTCCCGAATGCACAATAAATTATGATTTTTGGTTGAGTTGTCAACCAAACACAATTCAATATTACTTTTGTAAGACAGTAAATAGCCTAATGTTAAGGCTATCTTACAAACTACTGTAACAGTATTTACTCAAACTTAAAATGAGTAGCACATCCATGGCCACATTTTGAGGTTACTGTAACAATAAATGTCTTATGTAATCATAGAAAGCGTGCATGTTCAGGGTCGCAGGTCTGTGGAGATCTTCACAATTGCTGTAATAATCTGCACAGAATCTCAAACGGCATTGATCAAACGGCATTAATGTAATCTCAACTAACTGCAATCCAGGTCATTTGGTTGTGCTATTAGATCAAGCACAGTGATAACACATTAAGTTGCTGTATAAATAAACAAAAGATCTGACATTGTGTTCCCATTTTAACTTTGGTGTGCTTTTAAATGGTTGAAAGTGCAGTGCTTACAAATTTAGGTGAGAACTAAACCAAAAATCAGACATTTATTTTCCATTGGAATTTGGTTGTGCTTTTAGATAGTTGAAAGCTTAGTGATAACATATTGGGAATTCAACAAACTTTTGGCTGTCTTTTTGAGTGGGTGAAAATAGGTTGGAATCTCATTGATAAAATGTATGCACGCATGACTGTAAGTCGCTTTGGAAAAAAGCGTCTGCTAAATGGCATATTATTAATATTTATTATTATCAATGTATCTACCAAATATTACCCAATTCTCCACATTGAAATGACATGGTGTGCCCAGTGCCCAGTGGGTTGTGCTCGTGTCATCAATTAGTCGTGCTCTTGGTGACTCATCAATCCTCGCCTGTCCTGGAAGCTGCCCTAAACGCTAGTGACACACCATCAGTGGCCTCACCTCCCCTTACCTCTGACCGCCTCATACTGTATTTCTCTATGATTGATGAGCGATAAGGCGGACAGGGGACTGTAAATGAAAGGGTGGAGGGGTTTCCACACACACATACACACACACACACAAACACACAGACACACACACATCCCACAGCAGGCACTGAAGCAGGTAACGTCAATCAGATGGAGTCTAATTTATGACTGGGTCATTCAGTTGAGCTCATCTGGCTGTGAGACTGTCATCCCTGAGGATCTATGTCACTTTAGTGACCGAGGACCCGAGGAGTAACAAGAACAAGTGTTACGTTAATATGTATTGAGAGAACAGGCAGGGTTGAGAGCCAGGGTTTGCTGTGCTGCCGTGGTGTGGTGGTTTGACTTGTGCTCTGGTGACAGGTCTATCCTGGAGTTTTTTTATGCAACATTCTGCAGTTTTTACTTCTTTCTCATGGCTTTCTTGGCTCAGATAGTATGGCGTCTCCTCCTTATCCTTACCCTTTACCCCTATCATAACGTCTCTCTGTCAAGACTGCATGTGCTCTCCCATTTTAACCATAAATATATCCGAAGGGCGAGTATGATGCCACACCTAGCTCGCGTGGGCACATTTTCTTTTACCCTGTTGTTGTGTTGGCATGGGTTCCAGAATGGATTTGATTGATTTCTCGAGGCCATCAATGCTAACAGGGAGATGGAGACAGCTTGATGGAGACCTTCCAGAAATGCCTATCAAATCCATCTGGGTGCTCTTATTGCAGACAAGCATGTCTGTCTCACGATATATGACCTTATGGCTCTATCTTATTAGTTTTATCGATATGTTTTTGGAATGTGTGTGCATGTTTGTGTGTGCTTTTTTCTCAATCTGCTGTTACATGATGCAAAGTAAAGTTTTTCATGGTTCGGGCTAGGCCCCTTAGCTCCAGTGAAGGGAAATCTTAACACTATACAGCATACAATTACATTCTAGACGATTCTGTGCTTTCAACTTTGTGGCAACAGTTTGGGGAAGGCCCTTTCCTGTTTCAGCATGACAATGCCCCCGTGCACAAAGCGAGGTCCATACAGAAATGGTTTGTCTAGATCGGTGTGGAAGAACTTGACTGGCCTGCAGAGAGCCCTGACCTCAACCCTATTGAAAACCTTTGGGATGAATTGGAACGCCGACTGTGAGCCAGGCCTAATCGCCCAACATCAGTGCCCGACCTCACTAGTGCTCTTGTGGCTGAATGGTAACAAGTGCCCATTCCAACATCTAGTGGAAAGCCTTCACAGAAGAGTGGAGGCTGTTATAGCAGCAAAGGGGGGACCAACTCCATATTAATGCCCATGATTTTGGAATGAGATGTTCGACAAGCAGGTGTCCACATACTGTTGGTAATGTAGTGTATCTAAAAGGCTTGATTCTGTAGACATACTGTACTTGAGGCACTGTTCAGATAGGAGAGAAAGGCCAGTGCCAGTTGCACACTGCAACATCACCCATTTTGAAACTATTTAAACAAACTTAATTGTTTAAAACCTGGACAATTTCTTGTCATTTTATGAGGTATGTCTTACCTTGTTCCAACCATAGGAATGTTAAGGGGATTATTTTATAAACACTTCTTCATATGCCATTGAAACCAGTATTTATCTTATGTTCTGAACTTTCTTTCGTTGTCCAGCAGCCAAAGACACACTCCTAGTCATATTAATAACCCATGCTTGTTGTTGCGTCTTTAGAGCTTCCCTCTTTCTAAATTTCTGAAGGATATTTTCATCTCTGTCATTATGAAACCGCTCACATTTGCGGTACACCTTTGAGAACAGTGTTTTCCCGCTAATTGCATTTTGGAACATTCGTTATTATAGCCTACTGCCGTTGCACATTGCTGCACTTCTAATGTGAAGAAATAGCCTAATAGTTTATCAACATTTAAGCTAAACGTTCTGATCTGTTGCATCAGCCTCATTGGTTTTAAACTGTTGTTTTTATGTACAGGGACTGTATTAATTTGGGATCTATCGCATCCCACAACTGTCCCAGAGTATGTTTGGAATATTTAATTTAATAGAATAGGTCAACTTTTGTACTATTGGGGATAGTAGATTGAGATAGGCTAGTGCTTTTGCTGTTCGTTACTCATCTTGTTGGTTGACGAAAAGTAAATGTGGACAGTTCTTCTAACATCTTCAATATGCTCCTCGGAATTCGTTAAGAAGGACATCAGCCATGTGAGTGATAGGTGCTTCGGATCACGGCGATTGGCAGCCAGGAGAAGGGAATTATAATTATTAAATTTAGGCCGTAAGGCATAAAAAAATGTGCGGCCATTACGGCCACACAAGGGTGCCCCCGGGAAATTTGAGGCCTGGTCTTATGACTTTGGGGTTAGAAGCTGTTCTCGGTCTCATCGTCGTCTGTGATCAGGCCTACCACCGTCATGTCGTCAGCAAACTTAATGATGGTGTTAGAGTCGTGCGCAGCCACTATATAAGCAGTGGGACGGATGCTGCCGTGGCGAATATACAGTGGGGAAAAAAGGTATTTAGTCAGCCACTAATTGTGCAAGTTCTCCCACTTAAAAAGATGAGAGAGGCCTGTAATTTTCATCATAGGTACACGTCAACTATGACAGACAAAATGAGAAAAAAAATCCAGAAAATCACATTGTAGGATTTTTAATGAATTTATTTGCAAATTATGGTGGAAAATAAGTATTTGGTCAATAACAAAAGTTTCTCAATACTTTGTTATATACCCTTTGTTGGAAATGACACAGGTCAAACGTTTTCTGTAAATCTTCACAAGGTTTTCACACACTGTTGCTGGTATTTTGGCCCATTCCTCCATGCAGATCTCCTCTAGAGCAGTGATGTTTTGGGGCTGTCGCTGGGCAACACGGACTTTCAACTCCCTCCAAAGATTTTCTATGGGGTTGAGATCTGGAGACTGGCTAGGCCACTCCAGGACCTTGAAATGCTTCTTACGAAGCCACTCCTTCGTTGCCCGGGCGGTGTGTTTGGGATCATTGTCATGCTGAAAGACCCAGCCACGTTTCATCTTCAATGCCCTTGCTGATGGAAGGAGGTTTTCACTCAAAATCTCACGATACATGGCCCCATTCATTCTTTCCTTTACACGGATCAGTCGTCCTGGTCGCTTTGCAGAAAAACAGCCCCAAAGCATGATGTTTCCACCCCCATGCTTCACAGTAGGTATGGTGTTCTTTGGATGCAACTCAGCATTCTTTGTCCTCCAAACACGACGAGTTGAGTTTTTACCAAAAAGTTCTATTTTGGTTTCATCTGACCATATGACATTCTCCCAATCCTCTTCTGGATCATCCAAATGCACTCTAGCAAACTTCAGACGGGCCTGGACATGTACTGGCTTAAGCAGGGGGACACGTCTGGCACTGCAGGATTTGAGTCCCTGGCGGCGTAGTGTGTTACTGATGGTAGGCTTTGTTACTTTGGTCCCAGCTCTCTGCAGGTCATTCACTAGGTCCCCCCGTGTGGTTCTGGGATTTTTGGTCACCGTTCTTGTGATCATTTTGACCCCACGGGGTGAGATCTTGCGTGGAGCCCCAGATCGAGGGAGATTATCAGTGGTCTTGTATGTCTTCCATTTCCTAATAATTGCTCCCACAGTTGATTTCTTCAAACCAAGCTGCTTACCTATTGCAGATTCAGTCTTCCCAGCCTGGTGCAGGCCTACAATTTTGTTTCTGGTGTCCTTTGACAGCTCTTTGTTCTTGGCCATAGTGGAGTTTGGAGTGTGACTGTTTGAGGTTGTGGACAGGTGTCTTTTATACTGATAAGTTCAAACAGGTGCCATTAATACAGGTAACGAGTGGAGGACAGAGGAGCCCCTTAAAGAAGAAGTTACAGGTCTGTGAGAGTCAGAAATCTTGCTTGTTTGTAGGTGACCAAATACTTATTTTCCACCATAATTTGCAAATAAATTCATTAAAAATCCTACAATGTGATTTTCTGGATTTTTTTTCCTCAATTTGTCTGTCATAGTTGACGTGTACCTATGATGAAAATTACAGGCCTCTCATCTTTTTAAGTGGGAGAACATGCACAATTGGTGGCTGACTAAATACTGTTTTTCCCCACTGTATACAGTGCATATACAGTGTTTTGTGGAGGTGTACATAGTGAAAGGTATTACACTGGTACTGGCATACTGTAGGTAGTACACTGATACAAAGGGTTGATAGTTAACCTGAATAGATGCATTATGTCCCACAAACTTGCCATTGGCACAGCATAGCTTGTTTGACGTTTGTGTCTTGAAAGATGAATGCATAGCACATACAAGTTTTAATTAATTTTATACATTTTTGGTGTTAACTATGGCGGATATTGTCAGTAAAAAGTCCAAAGATTGGATGTTTGCACGCATGTGTGTGTGTTAAGGGAATGAGGACTAGCTTCCAAAAGAGCCGCGGGGCAGTAAGAGTGGTGTGGCCTCACCCCTGGCTAATCCTAACTCTAACTGCTTCCACACCCTTTACTACTGCTGCCAGACCGCTATAAAGTAACCCCATGTCTCCTTCTTACCTCTCCCTGTTCCCTCTGTCAAACAGAAGCAAGACGTTCTCAACCAAGTAAGCCACACCCGCTGCTGGGGGTCTGCATGATCTGTGGTTTCTGAGTATACAGACTGCATGTAACATGTAACATACTTAACCCTATATCATCAGAGGCACCAAGGCAAAGGTCAAAGGTTAGGGGTCAGAAACCTGTGGTTTCAGTGTCTAACACTACAGAATGCATGTAATATACAGTACATAACCCTATCCCATCAGACACCTATAGCATGATGTACTACATTACCCATAATGCTCTCACCCAGAGGTCAAATGGGTCAGGTGCAGTGCTTCAGTCTGCCAGCTATGTGTCTTTGTGACGCTCAACTTACCAACATGTAACAACAGTGTTTCCATAACGGAGGAATGTTGATGTGCCGTTTTTTCTCTTTCTTTTTCATTTGTTTTTCAACCGCAAGGCTAATGGCACTGATCACTGTGTGAATGCCAGTTCAGACAACCTCATGCTGTTTCTGTAAAGGTATCTGCCCTGAGTAATCTCTGTCAATTATTTTACTGTGTCTGCCTGCTGATAAAGTGACTCAGGATTGTTTCTGTGTACTGTCTGTATGCCTTTTACATTTTTAAAGTTTATACTAATATTACACTTTTAAAGGCTGGCTAAAACCACAGCCAGCGCACCATCCTGTCTGAAATCCATGAAACCAACTGATTTATGTTTTCTCCAAATTGGCCATTTCCAGTCTCCTCTCAGCCGTAAAGCTTTTTTCCAAAAAGGCCAAAAGCGATAAGTGTTTTCATCATGCTCTGTGTGTTGTAGAGAGATGATTGAATATGACATACTCATCTAAAATGTAATACTGCAGACCATCAATAAAACTTCCAGCATTGCAATACAGGCAAACAACTTTTCTAAAGGTTTTATTCCTTTTACATACTGAAACAGATTTCTAGCCCCATGCCTCTATTATTTCTACTGCAGAAGTATGTGGTTTACTTTACAGGTATTGCCTTCCCACATAAACAAATGAGGGACCAGGAGGCAAAAAAGTATGGTGATAGTGTCTTTTACTCCATGTCACCATTGTGTACTTTTTTGCTGCCCAGACTCTGTTGTTTACAATATTTATATCCAAGGTATCTGACTCTTCTTTTTCCTCTATCTCTCTATCTCTCCATCAATCCGTGTGTGAGCAGCCCATAGACTATGATGGTTTCCAGCTCTTCATGACCACCTACCTGGAGAACGACATCCCTGAGGAGCTGTGTCAGCACCTGTTCACCTCCTTCAAGAGCAAGACAGGGGGCTGCTCTCCTGAGGTGCCCCGCGCTGGAGCAGGACTGCTGGGTGAGTAGTGGCCTCCCTCACCCTGGTGGCGATTTACTCTGGCTGGGACTGGTGAGAACCTGGGTCGTGTTCAGTAGAGCAGTAGGGTTTATTTTTTCGTTTTTGCAACAGAAAACGAATATCTGTGTTCTTATTGGACAAGTTCAGGTAGTACCTTCCCTTTCCAAATTGATTCTCAATGTTTTCTAACCTACTGAACATGACCCTGGTATATATCAACAGTCTTTCCTGGCTCTCAAAAGCAGTTGCATTTGAACTGGGGTTGATTGAGTATCTGGTTCTTGAATGGATGGAATACTACTGTATGCATCTCACAAATTAGATTCCCTCGCAGGTTAACCCTGGTCTCAGGGAGAGTGTCCTTCTGCTACAGATTGTAGTCAAGGGAGTTAGTGCATCTGCCTCTGCCTGCAATAAGAAAATCCTCAAACACTTTCCAAAAAAACACAATGCAAACACTGCTGCTTTACTTGCCATGGCAGATCCTTCAGGAATACACACACACAAAAACAACATACACACACACATGTTCATGTACCAGTTGAATGAACTGATTAAGCGTAAAGTGGTGCTGGAGTGGTCACAAACAGGGACAGCTATGGAGCTATGGTTTTGGTTCCTTACTTCCACTTGTAAACTGTGTATCCTCCTCCGCCATATGAGTTTATATATAGGACCTGTGTGGGCTCTAACAGCCTGCCTGGCTGTCCCTCACTGCTGAACAGCTGAACACTAGGGGACAGATGGGAGGAATCTAACCCCTCTCCAAATGGAAAGATAGAGGGATGGGATGGAGGGATTTGAATGCGAGCCCACCCAACCATCTGAGATGGAGAGATGGAGGGAGAGCGAAAGATGGAGCGAGAGAGAGATGGGGGAGAGGTGGTGTTACTCCTCCTGAGCCTCTTCATTGGATCAGATGTGGAGAAGAAAAAAACAACACAGCCTACACTGCCATCTGGTGTTGGACCTCTCTACTAACCTCCGTGGGTGTGCAGAAATGAGAGGATCAGATAGATAGATACACATTTACCCAGCTAGTGTCTGTCTTTCCCTGAAGACTTGTTTTCCTAATATGACTGTGTATGTCTGTCTGTCTGTCTGTCTGTCTGTCTCTCTCTCTTCGTATTTGTTTATCTCTCTCCCCCTCTATTTCTCCTTTCTCTCTCTCTCCTTTCCTCTCTCTCCTTTCCTCTCTCTCCTTTCCTCTCTCTCCTTTCCTCTCTCTCCTTTCCTCTCTCTCCTTTCCTCTCTCTCCTTTCTCTCTCTCTCTCCTTTCCTCTCTCTCTCTCCTTTCCTCTCTCTCTCTCTATCCTTTCTCTCTCCTTTCCTCTCTCTCCTTTCCTCTATCTCTCTCTCTCCTTTCCACTCTCACTCTCACTCTCTCTGTCAGAGTCACATCATGGTTTTATCATTCAGGACCAGAGAGGCTTGCGTTGACTTGCCTGAATCCATCTCCCAGTCCCCAACAAAAAGAGACAGGGAGGAATAAGTCTTTCTAGTGTGCTGTTGACACTATTCTTCCCTCCTCTGTCATGATAGAAGGTCTCTTTTGTTGTGTGTTGGAGAGGTAGGGGCCACAGTTCTCTAATAGGTTGATATTCTGCTTTCCTCACAGGGCCAAACAGACTCTTTCTTGTATCACTTTCATTACTTCCTGTCCTTCCTTGCCTACAGCACCAGTAGAGGATTTTACTATACGGGCCAATAGGAACCTGCTTCATTAATGATCCTCATGATCCTAGCAATGCATTGGTTAGAAGAATGTGTTATTGTTTGACTATAGACAAGGTCCCATAATTGGTCTATAGTCATTGAAGCACTAGTCTGCTCCTTTAGACTACCGCAACCTCTAATCTGCTTTGTCTTTTTATATTGCTTTTTAAAATGTCACCAGATAGATTTTTACTATATTTTATTATAGTTTTATTGAATTGGAAATGTATTGAATTTAGCCTTGGCTATAAATAGAATCCCTCCCACATTGCCAGACAATTATAAATATATCTGACTCCTTCTCCTTCCCCTTTAAAACAGCCTATATCACACTCCTTCTAGTGCATTGCTTTCACTTTCTCTGTCTTGCTTTTCTTGCCCTGATGTGTCTGCAGAGCCGCGTTCCATTGATGCAGGCATCTCTATACAGACTGAAGTGGCCTGTGCCCCCATAACAGGTACCACTGCCACTGCAGGACAACAGGACAATGTCTAGATAACCCTACTAAGACTCAAGGTCCAGCTACTGTCTGTCACCAGTGTTTGACTGTTGTTTTAAAGTGACTTGTGATCTGTGTTTTGGTGCAGGTGACATGGTAGTACTCTGTACATGGCTCAGTGGAATTGCATTTGTTGTAAACTATTGTTTTGTGTGTGAAGTATATCTCACCTGACCTTTCTGTGGCGTCCTTGTTACTGTTGTGAAAACAAAAAGTCCAGTTGTTGGTTTTGTATTTGTCAGTTTGAATCTCTCTTCATGACCCTTGGTTGGAAAGCGAGGTATCTTTACTTTTTGTTGTTTGTTGTGAAGGCTTAATCCTCAATGCTAAATGTCTGCTTCTGTAAACACAATTGTTTGCAAAGTAACCAGTCCACTGCCTACCTATCTTGCTTTGTCTTTCCTGAAATCATCTTTCCCCCTCATCTCCCCCTTTCTGTCTTCTAGGAATGAATGGGAAGAGCATCCTGACAGCAATGGGCCGGCACACGCCAGAGCATTCCATTGTGATGGCCACATGTTCAGGTGCCATGTCCACCTCTCCCTGCTCCTCCCGTTCCTCCTCACAGCGCTCTGGGACAGGGGCCCACACGCCCGGGGGTTCCTACCACTCACCTGCCTGCACCCAGACCAAACCCTCCACAGGCAGCAGTAGTAATGCTCTGACCCCCACCCCAGCCAAGTCCCCAGCCTCCCCTCGCCTCTCCCCAGGTAAATACCTTGTTCAGGTACTGTAGGCAATTACACTGTTTTCCTGGAAAAGTTGTGACGCATGCTGTATTAGACTATGGTATTGCCATAAACAATGGATTCCAATGATATCAATGTTACAGAAATAGCCGAATCCACTAATTTGAAGGGGTGTCCACATACTTTTGTACTGATTTTCACTCACAGCAAGGCATTTTAGCTAGCAGTTTGATAAAGTGTGCAGGTCAGTATTGTCTGAGCTGTGGCCATTGGTTTATGTTAGCTCAGTACTTTGCAAGGCAATGTAGGGCATGTGTATTGGTAGCTACCTAAGCTTTACCAGCGTTACACAGGCTATGCAATTCATTGGATTTGTTTTATGTGTCTATCACATCATATCACCATATCCATATCACCATGCCATATCACATTTCAATCTGCCATGTTGTTTAGTCATGCTCATGGTCATTGCTGTATGACATCCCCATCACACATTGATCTCTTGTTACATTACATCCATAGAGAGGATCAGAGCAGAAAAGAGGAGGAGTCCGTCAACCCAGAAGGGATCCCCCTTACCCTCCCCCCAGGTGGTGTTTCTGAAGGACATTGTGTGTTACATGTCCCTGCTGGAGAGGGGCACACCAGAGGACAAGCTGGAATGTGAGTTACAGGGGTTGGTTGGAGGCAAGTTTGTAATGACTTGTGGCTGAAAGACCAAGAGAGGTCATGTAGAGTCAAGAGGTGTGTCCCTAAACCACTCAGAAAGACATCCTACCACAATTTGCGAGGATTAGTCAAATTGATTAATTCAGATAATACACACAAAAAAATGCTGGATTAAAAACAATCCAATTTGGGTTACCCAGCGCTACGTAACTATTGGACAGAACACATGCTGGGTGATTTTAACCCAGCCAGTTGGGTTGTTTGTATCACCCAAACATGGGTTAATTTAGCCATCAGTTGGGTTTTTATTAACTTTCATACTGGGTTGACCCAGCAGCTGGGTCTTTTTTAATGGAATGGGTTATTTTCAGGAGGTGTGGCCTATTAGGGGCATGGCCTTCAGATAGTTTTTTGGGGCCATACGTGAGAGTAAATGTTATTCCTGCTCATGTTAAGTTTGTACACTGCAAATGTTAATTTTTGTTGAATATTTTTGCACATTACATATTTTATTATAAAATTAATAACATTATTATTTACATATTGTAACAAACATGGGATATGCATACGCTCTTGAGGAACTCATATGTGTAAGCCTCATTAAAACTACAAAAGTGAACAATGCACCTTATCATGTGATAACAATACAACAGAACAGATAAAACAGAATGACATTTACTCTTGCGGGTGACCAAAAATAACTATCTGAAAGCCACACCCCTACTAAGCCACGCCTCCAGTCTTCTGATCTAACCCACTGGGTCATATCTCAATAACCCAGCATCAACAACCCAACCTTGCTGGGGGGTTTTTCGTACCCCCTTTTTCTCCCCAATTTTGTGATTACGATCTTGTCTCATCGCTGCAACTCCCCAAAGGGCTTGGGAGAGGCGAAGGGCGAGTCATGTGTCCTCCGAAACATGACCCGCCAAGCCGCGCTTCTTAACACCTGCTTGCTTAACCCGGAACCAGCTGCACCAATGTGTCGGAGGAAACACCGTTCAACTGACGACCGAAGTCAGCCTACAGGCGCCCGGCCAAACCCTCCCCTAACCCGGACGACACTGGGACAAACAAACCAACTAAATGACCCAACGCCTGCAACCCAGCAGTTGGGTGATCCAAACAACCCATCATTTTTTAGATTGTACATTTAATTATTTAAGCAATTAATGTTTACAGCCCTATTTATGTGGCCAAATACAGTCGAGCTGTCACACACACACACACACACACACACACACACCTGCCTACACACGCAGTAGTACAGTGAGTGACTGGTTGTCAGCAGTGAGTCAGGTGTCATCCTCCCCTGGGGATTAGCTCCTGTCCTCGTTAGCCCCTTGACATCCTAAGCCTTGGTGTGTCTAATAGACTTCTTTAGCATCGGGAGCTATATCCGCACACCCTGACACAGCTAATCTCAGCAAACCGATTCCGACATCTCAACAACACAGAAGTACATGTCACGCTCTATTACCTCCCCCAGCTTCAACACAGGAGTGGTGTCGTTTGGCGCTCTAATACTTCCCCGGCTCTCCAGAGGGGGGTCTGACTGGGAATTATAGCGGTGCTAACAGGGACTCATTATAGCTGAATCATGGGGTCCCTTTTCTCTCTTTCCCCTCTAGTCATGTTCCGGCTGTACGACACAGATGGCAATGGAGTACTGGACAGCTCGGTAAGTCTGGCCCTCTCTCCTCTTCTCTTTTCTCCTCTCCTCTCACCTTCTCTCCTCTTCTCTCCCCAGTCCAATTACATACCAACCCTCCCACTAGGCACACCACGTAATTTCAACGTGGATAATTGGGTAATAAAAGTACGGTGCAATTGATCAATGCCGTTCGAGATTCTGCACAGATTATTATAGCAGTTGTGAAGATCTCCACAGACCTGCGACAACCTATGCATGCTATCTTGAACATGCACGCTTTATATGATTACATAAAAATACATTTATAGTTACAGTAACTGCTCCATCTCAACCAAACATGTTAAAGAATAGGACTAAATCAAATCAAATGCACTTTACATAAAGTTTAATTTGATTTAATCCTATTCTTTAACTTTGATTTTTGGTTGAGATGGAGATGTGAATCCAACATATCATTTATTAATTTGAAAACAAACTGGAATTAAAGCCACACATATGGAACTATCCAAGCAGAAGATACATCTCCTTCAAATGTTGATATTACGTTGCGTTGATACCCAAACACAATTAAATACACACTACCGTTCAAAATTTTGGGGTCACTTACAAATGTCCTTATTTTCCATGAAAACATACATGAAATGAGTTTGAATAGGAAATATAGCAAAATGCATAGGAAATGTAGTCATTGACAAGGTTAGAAATAATGATTTTTAATATAAATAATAATTGTGTCCTTCAAACTTTGCTTTCGTCAAAGAATCCTCCATTTGCAGCAATTACAGCCTTGCAGACCTTTGGCATTCTAGTTGTCAATTTGTTGAGGTAATCTGAAGAGATTTCACCCCATGCTTCCTGAAGCACCTCCCACAAGTTGGATTGGCTTGATGGGCACTTCTTACGTACCATACGGTCAAGCTGCTCCCACAACAGCTCAATAGGGTTGAGATCCAGTGACTGTGCTGGACACTCCATTATAGACAGAATACCAGCTGACTGCTTCTTCCCTAAATAGTTATTGCATAGTTTGGAGCTGTGCTTTGGGTCATTGTCCTGTTGTAGGAGGAAATTGGCTCCAATCAAGGGCCGTCCACAGGGTATGTCATGGCGTGGGCGGCAGGTAGCTTAGTGGTTAAGAGCGTTGTGCCAGTAACCGAAAGGTCGCTGGTTCTAATCCCCGAGCCGACTAGGTGAAAAATCTGTCGATGTGCCCTTGAGCAAGGCACTTAACCCTAATTGCTCCTGTAAGTCGCTCTGGATAAGAGCATCTGCTAAATGACTAAAATGTAAATGTTGCAAAATGGAGTGATAGCCTTATAATAATAAAATAATATGCCATTTAGCAGACGCTTTTATCCAAAGCGACTTACAGTCATGCGTGCATACATTTTTGTGTATGGGTGGTCCCGGGGATCGAACCCACTACCTTGGCGTTACAAGCGCCGTGCTCTACCAGCTGAGCTACAGAGGACCACAGCCTTCCTTCTTCAAGATCCCCTTTACCCTGTACAAATCTCCCACTAAAGCACCCCCAGACCATCACATTGCCTCCACCATGCTTGACAGATGGCATCAAGCACTCCTCCAGCATTATATATTATTTTCATTTGGTCTGTGTCTCACAAATGTTCTTCTTTGTGATCTGAACACCTCAAACTTCGATTTGTCTGTCCATAACACTTTTTTCCAATCTTCTGTCCAGTGTCTGTGTTATTTTGCCCATCTTAATATTTTCTTTTTATTGGCCAGTCTGAGATATGGCTTTTTCTTTGCAACTCTGCCTAGAAGGTCAGCATCCCGGAGTCGCCTCTTCACTGTTGACGTTGAGACTGGTGTTTTGCGGGTACTATTTAATGAAGTTGCTAGTTGAGGACCTGTGAGGCGTCTGTTTCTCAAACTAGACACTCTAATGTATTTGTCCTCTTGCTCAGTTGTGCACCGGGGCCTCCCACTTCTCTTTCTATTCTGGTTAGAGCCAGTTTGCGCTGTTCTGTGAAAGGAGTAGTACACAGCGTTGTACGAGATCTTCAGTTTCTTGGCAATTTCTCGCATGGAATAGCCTTCATTTGTCAGAACAAGAATAGACTGACGAGTTTCAGAAGAAAGTTATTTGTTTCTGGCCATTTTGATCCTGTAATCGAACCCACAATTGCTGATGCTCCAGATACTCAACTAGTCTCAAGAAGGCCAGTTTTATTGCTTCTTTAATCAGCACAACGGTTTTCAGCTGTGCTAACATAATTGCAAAAGGGTTTTCTAATGATCGATTAGCCTTTTAAAATGATAAACTTGGATTAGCGCAAACAACGTGCCATTGGAACACAGGACTGAAGGTTGCTGATAATGGGCCTCTGTACGTCTATGTAGATATTCCATAAAAAATCAGCCGTTTCCAGCTACAATAACCATTTACAACATTAACAATGTCTACCCTGTATTTCTGATCAATTTGATGTTATTTTAATGGACAAAAAAATTGCTTTTCTGTCGAAAACAAGGACATTTCGAAGTGACTCCAAACTTTTGAACGGTAGTGTAACTAAATATCGTTACATTTGAAATCAACCAGAGCATGAAACCCTAGGCCTAGGGTTTCAATAAAATAGTCACACATCATGACTTTTTAAACATTGTGTTGTGTAACAGCCTGAATTAAAAATTGATTAAATTGAGATTTTGTCTCACTGGCCTACACACAATGCCCCATAATGTTAAAGTGGAATTATGTTTGAAGAAGTTTTTACAAATTAATTAAAAATTAAAAGCTGAAATGTCTCCATTCAATAAGTATTCAACCACTTTGTTATGGCAAGCCTAAATAAGTTCAGGAGTAAAAATATGCTTAACAAGTCACATAATAAGATGCATGGACTCACTCTGTGTGTAATAATAGTGTTTAACATTATTTTTGAATGACTGACTTCATCATCTCTGTACCCCACACATACAATTATCTGTAAGGTCCATCAGTCGAGCAGTGAATTTCACAGATTCAACCACAAAGAAGGGCTCCTATTAGTAGATGGATAAAAATAAAAAAGCAGACATTGAAGTTATTAATTACACTTTGGATGGTGTATCAATACACCCAGTCACTAAAAAAAGATAGACGTCCTTCATAACTCAATTGCCAGAGAGGAAGGAAACCACTCAGGGATTTCACCAATGGCTGTGATTGGAGAAAACTGAGGATGTATCAACAACATTGTAGTTACTCCACAATACTAACCTAAATGACAGAGTAAAAAGAAGGACGCCTGTACTGAATCAAAATATTCCAAAACATGCATCCTGTTTGCAATAAGGCATTAAAGTAAAACTGCAGATAATGTGGCAAAGAAATGAACTGTATGTCCTGAATACAAAGTGTTATGTTTGGGGCAAACACAACACATCACCGAGTACCACGCTTCATTTTTTCAAGCATGGTGGTGGCTGCATGATGTTATGCGTATGCGTGTCATCGACAAGGACGAGGGAGTTTTTTAGGATAAAAAGGAACGTAATAGAGCTAAGCACAGGCAAAATCCTAGAGGAAAACCTAGTTCAGTCTGCTATCCAACAGACACTGGAAGACAAATTCACCTTTCAGCAGGACAATAACCCAAAACACAAGGCCAAATATACACTGGAGTTGCTTACCAAGACGACATTGAATGTTCCTGAGTGGCCTAGTTACAGTTTTGACTTAAATCGGCTTGAAAATCTATGGCAATACTTGAAAATGGCTTCTAGCAATGATCAACAACCAACCTGACAGAGCATGAAGAATTATTTTAAGAAAATGTGCAGATATTGTACAATCCAAGTGTGCAAAGCTGTTAAAGACTTACCCAGAAAGACTCACAGCTGTAATCGCTGCCAAAGGTGATTCTAACATATAAATGAGACATTTCTGTATTTAATTTTCAATAAATGTGCTAAAATGTATAAAAACATGTTTTCACTTTGTTATTATGGGGTATTGTGTGTAGATGGGTGAGGAAAAAAATATATTTAATCAATTTTGAATTCAGACTGTTACACAACAAAATGCAGAATACTTCAGGGGTATGAATACTTTCTGAAGGTACTGTATTGTCTATTTTAGGTTAATCCTGGATTGAATTGAAACAATAGCTGTTGATGACTTTGCAAATACTATATAGTCATAAATAGCATAATTGATGATACAGTATATGAATGATAGAGTATGGTAACATTTAATTTGCTCTGTTAATGCTACCCTTTCGAATGACTTCAATAGCAACAGTAAATCTATTTCATTTTTAAATTGGAGATCACTCAACGATAGCACATTGGTAATAGTCAGTGACAAATATCATAGCTAAGCTAGGCTTGGTTAAAACCCTGGATGGGAGACCAAAGAGTAGCTGTAGATAGATCAATTCTCCAGTAGGAGGTGCTGCCCAGCCTATTGTTTTTTTTCTGATAGTGGATATCATGTGACATTGTTTCAAAGGTACAAATTGAAACATTTTCATACAAGGTTTGTCTATGTTGAAATTTGGTTACCATGATGACATAATCCTGCGGTTGAAATTGTACCATCAAAACAACAGTTTACGTTGATTACTTTTTTCAAATCCAATGTATTTTCCACGTAGACTCCACATCACAATACGCTGACAAATTACATTGAAACAACGTTGATTCAACCAGTTTGTTCCCAGTCAGCTGTTTCTATTAAATTGTGCAAAAGCTACATTCTTAGATCTCTGCAACAGTATAGCCTGTATGATGAATCATAGTATAATGAATCAACGAGGGCAGAGTAGTTAATCATTCTAGTCTCTGCTGAGCTGAACTGCTTGCTGGTGTCCAGCAATAGAAATCATGAATGCACAGTCAAAGGATACAATCCTCATAGGATGATGTGGATGTAGATTATATCAGAGGACTTGTAGTCTGACTCTGGGTGACTTCATGTATTTTCAAGGAGACTTCCTATGATCTCCCATTCCACAATGTGCAGGGTTGTCTCGTTTCCTAAACAGAGAAGTAGAACATGTGTGATTGTAAACATGAATGAGCCTCAGTGTTGTTGTGGTCCCCTCTCGGTCAGTCTATTGTTAGTAATGTTGTGCCCTCTTTATGTGTGTGGATGAGTTCATTTGTTATCAAGAAGACTGCCACAGTGGTGTTGTTGTGGTCTACTGTTTTGCTCTCTTCCTGTGTGTGTAGGAACTGGACCGCATCATCAATCAGATGGTCCACGTGGCAGAGTATCTGGAATGGGACTCTACAGAGCTGCGACCAGTAAGGATGCACACAGCCTTATGTGTCTTGTTTCCCCTGTTCCCAATATATTGGGGCGTTGGAGTAGGTCGACCTGAACAGGCTAGCTTAACTACAGTGACGAGGAAACATTGGAACGTTACAGTATTATAATATTACTGGACTCATCTGCTGTCCTCCCCGTCTCCTTGTGTTCTAGATCCTGAAGGAGATGATGGAAGAGATAGACTATGACCGAGACGGAACAGTCATTCTGGAGGAGTGGATCAGAGGAGGCCTCACCACCATCCCTCTGCTGGTCCTGCTGGGCATGGAGACGGTAAGACACTGTGTGTGTGTGTGTGTGTGTGTGTGTAATATAATATGATAATGGATGCCATATAACAGATGCTTTTATCTAAAGCGACTTGCAGTACAGTGAGTGCATACATGAGAGCATACATTTTAGTAAGTGTATGATCCCTATGGGAAGAGAGATAGTGTTTGTGTGTGTGTGTGTCTCTGTGAGTGCGTTTGGGGCGGCAGTTCCAAAAAATCTCTCTCTCTCTCTCTCTCTCTCTCTGTAGAATGTGCAGGAGGATGGGCAGCATGTGTGGAAACTAAAGCACTTCAACAAGCCAGCCTACTGTAACTACTGCCACACCATGCTGCGGGGAGTCCGCAAGCAGGGCCTCTGCTGCTCTAGTGAGTCTGTGTGTGGCCCTCAGTTCCACTCTCTCTCTCCTTCAGTCCCTATTTCTGTCCCTCGTTGGCATTCACTACTCCACTCTCTCTGTTCTCTCTCTTCCTGAATGCCTTTCAGTTCCTCTCTCTGTCTTTCAACCAGATGCTTGTCTCTATTTCTCTCTGACTCTGTTATCCCATCCTCCATTCTGTGAATAACAAACATGACTGCATGACTAATTAATGATCTACTATCAAGGCAAGGTTTATGTTATCACTGGGTCATGAAAGGGTTGGTCTTACTGCTCAGTGTTCATCCACTGGTTAACTGTCTCTCTCTGTACCTCTGTGTTTCAGTATGCAAGTACACAGTCCATGAACGCTGTGTGTCCAAAGACATCGCTGCCTGCATCAGTACCTACGCCAAGTCCCGCAGACACACTAATGTGAGTATTATACAGACAACTACACACAGACACACACACACACAGTGACGATATTGTCGTGTGTCATTACAGTATCTATTATGTGCCTATGTTTTAGAAAACTTGTGACAAATATTGAGAAATATATGCCTACCCTTTACTAAACGACTCACAAATCTCTTGCGTGCATTACTCATGCTAGTGTAATCCTCTCAATCAGTGAGCTTGACCATGACTCAGGCTTACAATATCCTACCTTAAGTGACTCTTTAGTGTGATGCCTTAAGCTGACCCAGAGCTAACCCCTAACCACCATCTGACTAACGTTGTGAGAATAGAACGCCCTGCCGTCGCTAAGCAACCTGTTTTGGCAGTTGGCCGAGTGCTAAGGACTGGAGAGGAGCAGAAGGATCATGGGAACAGGGACTCACACACACACACACACACACACCCCTACGCATGGGATCATGGAGGCAGGGAGATCATGCAGCGCTACTTATGTTGTTAACCGGTCTCTATATATAAAATCTGATTTAATTAGACCCCTTCTGGAATGAACTCACAGACCTTGAAATTGTCCCTCTAAAGCCCCCTCTCTCTCTCTCCAGATGGAGGTCTACTCTGTTTCTGCGCCACTTCACTTTCTCAAGTCTGGTTCACTAGCAGATGATGCCTTTCAGATGGCCTTTTATTTTTGTAGATATCTGACACTAAATATAGCACGTTTAGCACTAGATTTATGTTGTGACCTTTTAATTGGGATTGTTCCTGTCTCTATCTCTCTCGCTCTTTCTCTCACTCTCTCCTTTTTCTTCCGTCCCTCCAGGCTATGCAGCACGTGTGGATGGAGGGAAACTCTCCTACTAAGTGCGACCGCTGTCACAGAAGTATCAAGTGCTACCAGGGCTTAACGGGCCTACACTGTGTGTGGTGTCAGATCACTGTAAGTAGTACACACTCAGGGCCATAACTACATATGAGGACACTGAGATAATAAAAATATATATTTTGTACACAAAGAAAATCAATATGAAAATATTAATCCCAGCGTTGATCAAAGCTCAGAACGCTTATATTCTTGATCTGACTGAGTTCTAATCGCGCTTGCCTCTTTGCAAATGAGTGGAATCATGAACAGTGGTTTGTTCGTTATGTTCAGCTGCGTCCCTGGATTTGCCTCCCGGATTTGCCTTTTTAGCAGCACAATCACCACTCTCTCAAACGGCTAACTCCACCCTCTCATGGCACAGGCTGAGGGCCTGAGACGTGAAACGAACTACCCCAGCTCGGTGTCGGCTCAAGTAAGAAAACAGCTGACAGTGCGTTTGCAAGATGCCGGACAAAAGGCCATTTTAGAACCGCCTGTGACTCCTGCCACATTTACAGACATCCCCCAAACAAACAAAAACTACTCTCAGAGAATGAGTGCACAACTGGTAAATAGTTGCTTAAAAATATGTCAATCAGTCAGGTGGCTAGCTGCCGGCAGAGACTTCTATTGCAGTAATGTTGAAGGGCTCTGGCTAGTATTACTTAAGAAGCTAACATTAAACAGAGCCTACCTCAGTAGGAGCAAAGAATAGGCTACTAAATGCTCATAATAACTTTGCTTTACAGAGAGTAGGCTAACTGAGACAGACAGTTATATGGCGCTAGGTGGGGAGGCTGAGGCAGGCTGCAATGCATGCAGGAGGAAGCTGAGGATAGAGAGAGTTTAGTACAGTGGTTCCCTAATTTGGGGTCAGGGCCCCATGTGGGGTCCCCCGAGAAAATCTGTACTAATCTTATCAAACAAGTTAGGAACTTAAAAAAATAAGATATGTTTCAATATGAACATCTCCACATGGCCTGTATTCCATATAGGCATAGGCCTATATTAAAATGCAATCAAAATGCAAACAATACAATTCTAAAAATGTCATACGTTTTCATTTGTATCGTTGGTTGTTCGTCTTAATCTCAATCGCCCACTGGAGTTTATAGTTTCCCCATTACCCACCTTTTTTTACCATTACATCACTGATATTAATACAGAATCGTAAGTATTATTCTAATAATTCATGTGAATGTGATTAATACGATCATCTGTGTGCTCCATTGATGATACGATCATCTGTGTGCTCCATTGATGTCTGTTTGTGCAGAGGTTGATTAGTAATGCCTAGGAATACAAAGTGAAAGCTATATATTTTGAAAAAAATAATGTAAAGAGTTGATGATTTTATGCAAATTCATCATTGCTATGTGTCAGTGTGAATCATTTGTCATATTTCCCCCCTTTCAGGGGTATAACATTACAATTGTATAGCTAATGTGATGTGTTTGTAGATTAATGTGAATGAACCTACCTTTTGTTGCTGTTCTCCAAATTGCATTTTCTACGTTTTTAAATTGTATAGAAATGCAGTAAATTAGCTTCAACCCCCCCCCCCCCATTTTCTAATTTCGACTTTACCTTAGATGTCCACTAGATGTCACCATTAGGTAAATGTTCAGATGAAAACTCAAACTGTGGTACCTCAAACCACCAGTAAGGGGAGTTCAAAGAGCTTGCTTGGGTGGTCAATTTATATATATATATAATTTAGTAATGGGCTCATCCCTGTAGTATCACAGCAGGCATTCATTCATCCTCAGTCTTAGAAGCAGCTACTGTACTTTGCATTAAATCAGACTTTGTCAGACATCAATCAAGGGAAAGAGGATATATTGGGCGGCGCACAATTGGCCCAGCGTCGTCCGGGTTTGGCCGGTGTAGGCCGTCATTGTAAATAAGAATTTGTTCTTAACTGACTTGCCTAGTTAAATAAAGGTAAAATAAATTTCAATATCATTTATATTTAGTTATTATTAGCTTTCAACTTTTATAGGGCTTTTAAGTGAAGTGTTTTGCATTGTATCTGGTACTATTATGCAATATCTCCTCATTCTCTTTCTTCTCCTCCTTCTCTGCTCTTTTCCTCCCTCCATTCTCCTCATCCTCCTCCCTGATCAGCTCCATAATAAGTGTGCGTCCAACATGAAGCCGGAATGTGATGGAGGAGCCCTTAGAGACCACACTCTACTCCCCTCTTACATCTGCCCTGTCGTCCTGGTGAGATCACATGCCGTAAATCTCTAAATGTTTTATCTCCAATACTTTCAATGCTGAAAAACCCCCTTGAGATATATAACTATAGGCCCACAATGGTATACACCACAGGAGGCTGATGAGTGGACGACAGCTCATAATAATGGCTGGAATGGAGTTAATGGAATGGTATCAAACACATGGAAACCATGTATTTGATGTGTTTGATACCATTCCATTAATTCCGTTCCAGCCATTACTATGAGCCCGTCCTCCCCAATTAAGGTGCCACCAGCCGCCTGTTGTATACACCTTTTGTCCAATTTCTCTGTCACAATTCATAAACACACATTCATATTTCTGTCTATTTATGTGTCTCTATGTCTGCTGGCCTATCTATCTGTCTGTAGGACCGTCATTCTGTTGTGAAGCGGGGTGAAGGGGACTCCCCGCCCAGCACCAGCCCTGATGACCCGAGTCAGAGCTTCAAATTCACAGGAGACGGACAAGCACTGCAGGTGAGTGAATCGAGCCCAGAGCATGTTCAGAGCCTTGGAGTCTGTTGTGTTCGCTCATGGCAGGCTAAAGTGTGTGTTGATTGTGTATCCATGGATATACACTATATCTCATTAGACTGTCTCTGCTCTCCTGTCCAGATCACTCCTCTCCCAGGCACACATCCCCTCCTGGTCCTGGTCAACCCAAAGAGTGGCGGGAGACAGGGAGAGCGGTAAGTGACATAGAGCACAAATTTCCTAGGTGGAAAAGGTCCGGATGGATATTGTCTATCACCGTAGTAAAAAAAAAAAACACCTCGCGACCCATGTGACCCCAAACTGTTCACTCCCCTCTTGTTGGCATAAAGAAAATGTTGCAGTTTTTAAGCAAATTTCCTGCAATTCTACAAATTTTTCCATAGGACAGATAAATTGTTTTGCAGGTTTAAAGCTAATTTCCTGCAATTCGACACATTTTGCCATGTCTTATGTGTGTTCATATGATATCTGAGTGAGTCAAATTTTTGTGTCACTGGCCTACACTCAATACTCCATAATGTCAAAGTGGAATATTTCACAAATTCATTAAAAATGAAAACCTGAAATGTCTTGAGTCAATAAATATTCAAGTCCTTTGTTATGGCAAGCCTACATAAGTTCAGGAGTAAACATGTAAGTTGCATGTACTCATGTGTGCAATAATAGCGTTTAACATGATTTTTGAACGACTACCTCATCTCTGTACCCCACACATTATCTGTAAGGTCCCTCAGTCGAGCAGTGAATTTCTAACACAGATTCAACCACAAAGACCAGGGAGGTTTTCCAATGCCTCGCAAAGAAGACTCAAGAGACAGATTCCAACATCTGTAAAATGTAATACTTCCCCCCAAAAAACAAATCCTCCTCCAAATATGGTATTTTACAGTTAATACCGTCAATATTGTTAGATGGGTAAAAAAAAAGCAGACATTGAATATCCCTTTGACCATGGTGAAGTTATTCATTACACTTTGGATGGCGTATCAATACACCCAGTCACAACCAAGATACAGGCATCCTTCCTAACTCAGTTGCCGGAGAGGAAGGAAACCGCTCAGGGATTTAACCATGAGGCGAAAAAACTAAAACTATTACAGAGTTTGATGGCTGTGATAGGAGAAAACCGAGGATCGATTAACAACATTGTAGTTATTACTCTACAATCCTAACCTAAATGACAGAGTGAAAAAAAGGAAGCCTGTACAGAAACAAAATCTTCCAAAACATGCATCCTATTTGCAACAAGGCATTAAAGTAAAACTGCAGAAAATGTAGAGAAGGAATTAACTTTATGTCCTTAATACAAAGCGTTATGATTGGGGCAAATACAACACAACACATCACTCTTCATTTTTTCAAACTTGGTGGTGGCTTCATCATGGTGGAGTTTTTTAGAATAAAAAGAAATGGAATAGAGCTAAACACAGGCAAAATCCTAGAGGAAAACCTGGTTCAGTCTGCTTTCCAACAGACACTGGGAGACAAATTTACCTTTCAGCAGGACAATAACCTAAATCACAAGGCCAAATTTACACTGGAGTTGCTCACCAAGACGA
Source organism: Coregonus lavaretus (assembly GCF_964263955.1). NCBI lineage: Eukaryota > Metazoa > Chordata > Actinopteri > Salmoniformes > Salmonidae > Coregonus > Coregonus lavaretus. The sequence goes on from NC_140003.1 coordinate 23,002,794, forward strand.
CATTGAATGTTCCTGAGTGGCCTAGTTACAGTTTTGAATTAAATCGGCTTAAATATGGCAAGACTTGAAAATGGCTGTCTAGCAATGATCAACAACCAACTTGACAGAGCTTGAATATTTTTTTTCTGAATAATGTGCAACTATTTTACAATCCAGGTGTGCAAAGCTCTTCAGAGATTTACCCCAAAATACTCCCAGCTGTAATAACTGCCAAAGGTGATTCTAACATGTATTGACTGAGGGGTATGAATACTTATAGTACCAGTCAAAAGTTTGGACACACCTACTCATTCAAGGGATTTTCTTAATTTTTTACTATTTTCTACATTGTAGAATGATAGGGAAGACATCAAAACGATGAAATAACATATATGGAATCATGTAGTAACCCAAAAAGTGTTAAACAAATCAAAATATATTTTAGATTTTAGATTCTTCAAATAGGCACCATTTGCCTTGATGACAGCTTTGCACACTCTTGGCATTCTCTCAACCAGCTTCATGAGGAATGCTTTTCCAACAGTCTTGAAGGAGTTCCCAGATATGCTGAGCACTTGTTGGCTGCTTTTCCTTCACTCTGCGGTCCAACTCATCCCAAACCATTTCAATTGGATTGAGGTCGGGAGATTGTGGAGGCCAGGTCATCTGATGCAGCACTCCATCTCTCTCCTTCTTGGTCAAATAGCCCTTACACAGCCTGGAGGTGTGTTTTGGGTAATTGTCCTGTTGAAAAACAAATGAACAAACCAGATGGGGTGGCGTATCACTGCAGAATGATGAGGTAGCCATGCTGGTTAAGTGTGCCTTGAATTCTAAATAAATCATGACAGTGTCACCAGCAAATCACCCCCACACCTTCACACCACCTCCTCCATGTTTCACGGTGGGAACCACACATGCGGAGATCATCCGTTCACCTACTCTGCGTCTCACAAAGACATGGCGGTTGGAACCAAAAATCTCTAATTTGGACTCATCAGACCAAAGGACAGATTTCCACAGGTCTAATGTCCATTGCTCGTGTTTCTTGGCCCAAGCAAGTCTCTTCTTCTTATTGGTTTATTTGCAGCAATTTGACCATGAAGGCCTGATTCATGCAGTCTCCTCTGAACAGTTGATGTTGAGATGTGTCTGTTACTTGAACTCTGTGAAGCATTTATTTGGGCTGCAATTTCTGAGGCTGGTAACTCTAATGAACTTATCCTTTGCAGCAGAGGTAACTCTGGGTCTTCCATTCCTGTGGCGGTCCTCATGAGAGCCAGTTTCATCATAGCACTTGATGGTTTTTGCGACTGCACTTGAAGAAACTTTAAAAGTTCTTGAAATGTTCCATATTGACTGACCTTCATGTCTTAAAGTAATGATGGACTGTCGTTTCTCTTTGATTATTTGAGCTGTTCTTGCCATAATATGGACATGGTCTTTTACCAAATTGGGCTATCTTCTATATACCACCCCTACCTTGTCACAACACAACTGATTGGCTCAAACGCATTTAGAAGGAAAGAAATTCCACAAATTAACTTTTCAGAAAGCACACCTGTTAATTGAAATGCATTCCAGGTGACTACCTCATGAAGCTGGTTGAGAGAATGCCAAGAGTGTGCAAAGCTTTCATCAAGGCAAAGGGTGGCTATTTGAAGAATCTCAAATATAAAATATATTTTGATTTGTTTAACACTTTTTTGGTTACCACATGATTCCATATGTGTTATTTCATAGTGTTGATGTCTTCACTATTATTCTACAATGTAGAAAATAGTAAAAAATAAAGAAAAACCCTGGAATGAGTAGGTGTGTCCAAACTTTTGACTGGTACTTTATATACAGTGCATTCCAATTTTTCCACATTTTGTCATGTTACATTCTTATTCTAAAATTGATTAAATTGTTTTTTTTCCCCTCATCAATCTACACACAATACCCCATAATGACAAAGCAAAAACTGGTTTTTAGACATTTTTGCAAATGTATTAAAAATAAATAACTTAAATATCACATTTACATAAGTATTCAGACCCTTTACTCAGTACTTTGTTGAAGCACCTTTGGCAGCGATGACAGTTTCGAGTCTTCTTGGGTATGACGCTACAAGCTTGGCACACCTGTATTTGGGGAGTTTCTCCCATTCTTCTCTGCAGATCCTCTCAAGCTCTGTCAGGATGGATGAGGAACGTCACTGCACAGCTATTTTCAGGTCTCTCCAGAGATTCAGGCCAGAGAGTTCAATCTTGGTTTCATCAGACCAGAGAATCTTGTTTCTCATGGTCTGAGAGTCCTTTAGGTGCCTTTTGGCAAACTCCAAGCGTGCTGCCATGTGCCTTTTACTGAGGAGTGGCTTCCGTCTGGCCACTCTACCATAAAGGCCTGATTGGTGGAGTGCTGCAGAGATGGTTGTCCTTCTGAAAGATTCTCCCATCTCCACAGAGGAACTGTCAGAGTGACCATCGGGTTCTTGGTCACCTCCCTGACCAAGGCCCTTCTTCACCGATTGCTCAGTTTGGCCGGGCAGCCAGCTCTAGGAAGAGTCTTGGTAGTTCCAAACTTCTTCTATTTAAGAATGATGGAGGCCACTGTGTTTTGGTACCCTTCCCCAAATCTGTGCCTCGACGCAATTCTGTCTTGAAGCTCTACATACAATTCCTTCAACTTCATGGTTTGGTTTTTGTTCTGACATGCACTGTCAACTGTGGGACCTCATATAGACAGGTGTGTTCCTGTCCAATCAATTGAATTTACCACAGGTGGACTCCAATCAAGTTGTAGAAACATCTCAAGGATGATCAATGGAAACAGGATGCACCTGAGCTCAATTTCAAGTCTCATAGCAAAGGGTCTGAATACTTATGTAAATAAGGTATTTCTGTTTTTGAGAAAAAACCTGTTTCCGCTTTGTCATTATGGGGTATTGTGTGTAGATTGATGAGGGAAATGTTTTATTTAATCCATTTTAGAATAAGGCTGTAACGTAACAAAATGTGGAAAAAGTCAAGGTGTCTGAATACTTTCTGAATGCACTGTATATACAGTCTAATATTTATTTTTTAAGTCGGGACCCGTGGTCCGTATTGACCCTGTTCTGGGTCTGGATCCTGACCGCGGTCTGCTAGTTGAGTATGGCTGACATAGAGGGTCTCTGATTATTCACTCTGATTGAAACACTCCTGCAATATGTGTTTTATACAGTCATGTAATGCTACTGTCAAAGTGTTCTAAACTTTTGGCTGGCTACTTATCATAGAATCAAAGTAATGTGAAGCTAACATAGTTTGAGAGAAGAAATTCAAGAATTTAAAGGCTTTGTAATTTGGTAAATAATTATGGTCATTTCGCTGTGTCCTAAAGGCGCAAGTTCCATTCTGGCTGTAAATGAATGTGTTCCCTGTTTCAGTTCTCTCTCCTCCCACCATGCATTTCATAGCACCCTGAGGACACTTTTTTGGCTTCAGAAACACCATCACCATAGCAACATAGTCTTAAATACCCCTTAAAGGTAGAATTATTCTCTATTATTAGACGTGTTCTCGTACAAAAAGATGCATTTACTCTCTGAGTACAAAAAGCAAGTCTATTTATTTATCCCTTTTGATGTAAATAAGGAAATGAAAATGTTGGTGTTGAGTCACTGATTGATCAAGTTTTTGTGAATGAGCATTTGAAATGCCGTACAGTTCTCTTAAATTAAGTAGTATATCTCTACTAATTTCTCTTTCTGCATGAACTTGGTTAGACTTAAATTGAAGTGTTCTTTATGACACATTCATAACAGTATCCTAACACTTTTACTGCCCAAGTAATCTGCCACTCTACATAGTATGAGTTGCATTCTAGGCCAAATGATTAGTTCATCGTGACGCATTCTAACCTAGCTGTCGGCTTTCCGTTGTCTCCTCTACCCACTCCTCTTTATACTCTGTTCTCACTCTGACCAAAGTGCTGTGTGGGTATCGGAAGCTAACACAATTACCAGTGCAAGGCTCCGTGAAGAGCACTGTGGAGGCTTCAATAGAATAGACCTCTGATGCAGCTCCCGCTTGTCAAGGTTACAGAAAACTACTGTGTCAATGGGCACAGTACGCTATAGAGATATTGACAATTTGTGGAGCAGAACATTTACTGTAGACACCATATTAACAGTGTTTTTAAGTAAAAATGGTACTGTTTGGATGGTGCTTCTTTACATGTTATATGTCTGTCTTTGTATGCATGAAGTATTACCTCTCTCTCTCTTTCCCTCTCTCTCTGGCTCCATCTGTGCACATACAGTTTGTGAGTTTGTCAGTTTGTGTGTGTGCAGTAACTCTAACACGCTGTTATATGTCTCCTGCAGGGTATTGAGAAAGTTCCAGTACCTGCTGAACCCCAGACAGGTGTACAGTCTGGACCGAGAGGGACCCATGGTGGGGTAAGTCTAATCCTCATCTCTCACAGTCCCACCTATAGACACAGCCCAGAAAATGGATGGTGCCACTTCCCAAGGCAACACTTGCTCCAAGATTGGATTCATACAGAAATATATTTTTTTAATTCTACAGATGTAGGGTGACATGCTAAATAATGAAGTGTGCCATGTAAAAGGTTTCAGATTGAAATACTGAAATTGTTGAAATCTTGGATCCATGCCAAGTTATTATTTTTGGAATTTTGTTCTGTCCCAGATGGAACTTGGTTTTACAACAGAACACAGGCCGGATTTACTAGGATTCAAAGTGTATTCTCCCTACTGAACACAACCCTGGCAGGAAGCTACTGCACAATCAGATAGTCGCTATTCTCTATCCTCTCCACACACATGCACACTTCACCCACTTGACACACAAACACACACCTGATGTGCGTATCATCCTAGCCAGAGGGACACCTTGTACCTGAGTTGTGCAATACAGAACAGTTCATTCAGGAGAAATGCCCTACACAGCAACAATAGACATGAATGCTTTCTCCTGAGAGTGGCCAACCTATTCTATCCCTGCCTCCCCCACTTCTCCCTCTGCTGTCACGACTAGGGCTGCTCTCTCTCTCAAGAGCCCATTTTAGGAAGAGAGACATACTACATTGACGCACTTCTCTCCCAAAGAATCCCACTAGTAGATAATAGACAGGGCATCAGGACAGTCCAGGTTAAATTAACTTGATGTAATGCCATTATTGCTGAATAAGTGGTAGTTGTATTATTAGTCGTGATAAGTTGCACTGCCTGTCATGACGAGAGCAGTGATGAAACTGATGATGGTGTATGTATGGTGTAGTAGGACACCAGGGAACAGTGGTTCCCTTTCAGTCGGTCACTCTGTGTAACATTATAGTTAGTAAGGATTGATTGAAGCTCAATGTTAAATTCATATTTAAGCCAATATTTTATTTATTTATTTTATCTAACCTTTATTTAACTAGGCAAGTCAGTTAAGAACAAATTATTATTTATAATGACAGCATACCAAAAGGCAAAAAGCCTCCTGCGGGGACGGGGGCTGGGATAAAATTTTTAAATTAAAATAAAATATAGGACAAAACACACATCATGACAAGAGAGACCTAAGACAACAACATAGCATGGCAGCAACACATGACAACACAGCATGGTAGCAACACAACATGACAACAACATGGTAGCAACACAACATGGCAGCAGCACAACATGGTAGCAGCACAAAACATGGTACAAACATTATTGGGCACAGACAACAGCACAAAGGGCAAAAAGGTAGAGACAACAATACATCACGCGAAACAGCCACAACTGTCAGTAAGAGTGTCCATGATTGAGTCTTTGAATGAAGAGATGAAGATAAAACTGTCCAGTTTTGCAGCTCGTTCGAGTTGCTAGCTGCAGCGAACTGAAAAGAGGAGCGACCCAGGGATGTGTGTGCTTTAGGGACATTTAACAGAATGTGACTGGCAGAACGGGTGTTGTATGCGGAGGATTAGGGCTGCAGTAGGGGGTGTGAGGCCTAAGAGGGTTTTATAAATAAGCATCAACCAGTTGGTCTTGCGACAGGTAATACAGAGATGAACAGTTTACAGATGAGTATAGAGTGCAGTGATGAGTCCTATAAGGAGCATTGGTGGCAAATCTGATGGCCGAATGGTAAAGAACATCTAGCCGCTCGAGAGCACCCTTACCTGCCGATCTATAAACGTCTCCGTAATCTAGCATGGGTAGGATGGTAATCTGAATCAGGGTTAGTTTGGCAGCTGGGGTGAATGAGGAGCGATTACGATAGAGGAAACCAAGTCTAGATTTAACCTTAGCCTGTAGCTTTGATATGTGCTAAGAGAAGGACAGTGTACCATCCAGCCATACTCCCAAGTACTTGTATGAGGTGACTACCTCAAGCTCTAAACCCTCAGAGGCAGTAATCACACCGGTGGGGAGAGGGGCATTATTCTTACCAAACCACATTACCTTTGTTGGAGGTGTTCAGAACAAGGTTAAGGGCAGAGAAAGCTCATTGGACACTAAAAAAGCTTTGTTGTAGAGCGTTTAACACAAAATCCGGGGAGGGGCCAGCTGAGTATAAGACTTTATCATCTGCAAATAAGTGGATGAGAGAGCTTCCTACTGCCTGAGCTATGTTGTTGATGTAAATTGAGAAGAGCGTGGGGCCTAGGATCGAGCCTTGGGGTTCTCCCTTGGTGACAGGCAGTGGCTGAGACAGCAGATGTTCTGACTTTATACACTGCACTCTTTGAGAGAGGTAGTTAGCAAACCAGGCCAAAGACCCCTCAGAGACACCAATACTCCTTAGCCGGCCCACAAGAATGGAATGGTCTACCGTATCAAAAGCTTTGGCCAAGTCAATAAAAATAGCAGCACAACATTGCTTAGAATCAAGGGCAATGGTGACATAATTTAGGACCTTTAAGGTTGCAGTGACACATCCTTAACCTGAGTGGAAACCAGATTGCATACCAGAGAGAATACTATAGACATCAAGAAAGCCAGTCAGTTGATTATTGACAAGTTTTTCCAACACTTTTGATAAACAGGGCAAAATAGAAATTGGCCTATAACAATTAGGATCAGTTTGATCTCTCCCTTTAAATAAAGGACGCACCGTGGCTGCCTTCCAAGCAATGGGAACCTCCCCAGAGAGGAGAGACAGGTTAAAAAGGTCAGAGATAGGCTTGGCGATGATAGGGGCAGCAACCTTAAAGAAGAAAGGGTCTAAACCATCTGACCCAGATGGTTTTTTGGGGTCAAGTTAAAGGAGCTCCTTTAGCACCTCGGATTCAGTGACTGCCTGCAGGGAGAAACTTTGTAACGGGGCATGGGAAAAAGAGGGAGAAGCATCGGGGCTAGTCGCATTAGAGGGGGTGGGAGATGAGGAAATGTTGGACGGGAAAGGAGGGATGGCTGAGTCAAATAGGAATCCTGACTTAATGAAGTGGTGATTAAAGAGCTAATTTGTCAGTAACAACCACATCATCAACATTAAGGACCATGGGCAGTTGTGAGGAGGAGGGTTTATTCTCCAGGTCTTTAACCGTTTTCTATAACTTCTTGGGGTTAGACCCACAGAGAGAGAACTGCTCCTTAAAGTAACTAATTTTGGCCTTCCGGATAGCCTGAGTGCACTTATTTCTCATTTGCCTGAACGTGAGCCAGTCAGCCTGAGTATGCATGTGCCGAGCCTTTCGCCAAATGGAATTCTTGAGGTGGAGTAACTCTGCCAGATCACAGTCGAACGAGGGGCTGAACCTGTTTTTAATTCTCATTTTCTTTATGGGGTCGTGTTTGTTAACAATACCACTGAAAATATCAAAAAAGATGGTTCAATTGTCTTCGACAGAGGGGATTAAGCTGATTCTATACAAATTTACAGAGGCCAGGTCATGAAGGAAGGCTTGCTCATTAAAGTTTTTTAGCAAGCATCTATGACAAATCGGGATGGGTCGTTTCACTGAGCAGCCATTACGAACACAGGCTGTAAAACAGTGATCACTAAGGTCATTACACCAATGTCGGCGAAACTTCGCAAATCAAATTGATTTGCGTTACCGAGAACCACATAACAGATTTTTAACAGGATCATTAGCATTAAGAAAATAGACAATTTCTTGCCCCGACCTAGCTCAATATCTAGGTGTTGGATAAGAACGAGACTACAGTCCATTAAGTGATCCTTAGACTTGCCACCTTTCGGACTGAATAAGTTTGTAAGGGCAACACTTTTGATTAAATGTATAATTTATTGCTCTCACGTGCCAATAGAGAACCAATGATGTGCTACCTTTTTGTAGCATTTCTGACTATGCTAATTTCTTTTCAGCTGAATCTCAGTTCTAAAACCGGAATCAGAAACTCTGTTGCTGCACAACAGCAGCTAGCTGGGTCATTCCTACTAAGCGGTGCCATTTGGACCTCAAAACTTTGGGGGAAAAAGGTGTTTATTTTTGTTAGTATTCTATCATGAAAAGGACGTTTGACTTTGAGAAAAACATATTAGTCTAGCTCAGGCACTTAAAACATGTTTGCATTTTCCAATTTGTTTGGTGCATAATCCTAACAGGGTGGAACCTAAAAGTGTGGAAATGTTGAACCTAAATTAGCCATAGCTCTGTGAGTGAGCAAGATTGAGCTAGCATAATGGTGAACACTTGAACAGGATTTTGACTTCTCTATCAAACATATTTTAACATTTATATATATTTTTTTCTATAATTTAGCCTAACAGGGTAGACATTTATGAGTGGGACATACAGACTAAAAACATGAAACATGGACAAATAGATACAACTGAGTGTTTATATTTATTTAGCTTTACACCATAGTTTTCCCACCAAATAAATGATGACACTTTCTGAATGTGGTGTCATTGTAGGAAGGGGTTGTTTTCTTAAATGGAGAATTACAACAAACTAACAGGGTGGAAAGTGATATCAGGGACACACAGAAAATCTTAACTAAAATAATAATAAATACAATAATCATGAAAAAAACTGTATTGATGAAAGAGACTAACTAGGACTATAAAAGAATGAAGAAAGATTTTAAAGATGTTATTATTTTATGGCTTATATTTCTTGTGGAAGTAGATAAATAACACCTAGGGAAATGGCAAAAATGCCTACATCCACTGACAAAAAGTGTTTAAAATGCATAAAATTCCCTTTCAGGATCCATATTTTGGTATTTTTAAGGTAAAGGACACCTGACCTTATATTTAAAGCCTTTTGGAATCGACATTTTACACTAAATAAGAACTGATATTTCCTGGGGACAGAAAAAGGCACTGCATTGTATGAATGACCCAGCTAGTAGCAGGCTAACAGCTGTAGCTAGCTAGCTAACACCAGTTGGATGAGAAGCAAGCCACAAGTAAAGGAGTTAGCTATATTTAGCTATAGAAGGTTTTCATATGACTGAAGTCATCTGTGTAAACTAAATCAGAGCACAAACAAATAAACTAGCCAACATCCTTGGCTGCTATTCTAGCTAGCCATTTAGCTAGCCAACTAGCCAGTAGCTACTAGCCAACGAGATGGCGCCGGAGTAGATGGCTGCCATTTTACGGCCCTCTAACCAATTGTGCTATTATGTGTGTTTTTTTGCGTTATTTGTCATTTATTCTGTACATAATGTTTCTGCCACCATCTCTTATGACAGAAAATAGCTTCTGGATATCAGGACAGCGATTACTCACCTCGTATTGGACGGAAAAAAATATTCAACGAGTCGGACGAAAAGGATATTCTACAGACACCCGACAAGGCCCAAATCCCTGTCATTCGCATGAGAAAGAAACAGAGATATTGTGGACATAGGTCGGGGTGCCTTGTAAGGATCCGACGGCGAGCGAGTAATCTGCCTCTTCCATCAATCCTATTAGCCAACGTAAAATCATTGGAAAACAAAATGGACGACCTAAGATCAAGGATGTCCTACCGACAGGACTTTAAAAACTGTAATTTCTTATGTTTCACCGAGTCGTGGCTGAACGACGACATGGATAACATACAGCTGGCGGGATATACGCTACATCAGCAGGATAGAACGGCTAACTCCGCTAAGACAAGGGGTAGCGGTCTGTGTATGTTTGTAAACAACAGCTGGTGCATAAAATCTATTACTAAGGAAGTCTCAAGGTTTTGCTCGCCTGAGGTAGAGTATCTCATGATAATCTGTAGACCACACTATTTACCAAGAGAGTTTTCATCTATATTTTTCATAGCTGTCTATTTACCATCACAAACCGATGCTGGCACTAAGATTGCACTCAATGAGCTGTATAAGGCCATAAGCAAACAGGAAAACGCTCATCCAGAGGCAGCGCTCCTAGTGGCTGGGTACTTTAATGCAGGGAATCTTAAGTCCATTCTACCTCATTTCTACCAGCATGTCACATGTGCAACCAGGGGGGAAAAAACTCTAGACCACCTTTACTCCACACACATTAACGCGTACAAAGCTCTCCCTCGCCCTCCATTTGGCAAATCTGACCATAATTCTATCCTCCTGATTCCTGCTCATAAGCAAAAACTAAAGCAGGAAGCACCAGTGACTCGGTTAATAAGGAAGTATCAGATGACGCAGATGCTAAGCTACAGGACTGTTTTGCTAGCACAGACTGGAATATGTTCCGGGATTCTTCCGATGGCATTGAGGAGTACACCACATCACCATAGTCCCTGTGCCCAAGAACACTAAGATAACCTGCCTAAATGACTACCGACCCGTAACACTCACATCTGTAGCCATGAAGTGCTTTGAAAGGCTGGTCTTGGCTCACATCAACACCATTATCCCAGAAACCCTAGACCCACTCCAATTTGCATACCGTCCCAACAGATCCACAGATGATGGATTCTCTATTGCACTCCACACTGCCCTTTCCCACCTGGACAAGAGGAACACCTACGTGAGAATGCTATTCATTGACTACAGCTCAGCGTTCAACACCATAGTGCCCTCAAAGCTCATCAATAAGATAAGGACCCTGGGACTAAACACCTCCCTCTGAAACTGAATCCTGGACTTCCTGACGGGCCGCCCCCAGGTGGTAAGGGTAGGTAACAACACATCTGCCACACTGATCCTCAACACGGGGGCCCCTCAGGGGTGCGTGCTCAGTCCCCTTTTGTCCTCCCTGTTCACCCATGACTGCATGGCCAGGCACGACTCCAACACCATCATTACGTTTTCCTATGACACTACAGTGGTAGGCCTGATCACCGACAACGATGAGACAGCCTATAGAGAGGAGGTCAGAGACCTGGCCGTGTGGTGCCAGGATAACAACCTCTCCCTCAATGTGATCAAGACAAAGGAGATGATTGTGGACTACAGGGGGAAAAAAGAGGACTGAGCATGCCCCCATTCTCATCGACGGGGCTGTAGTTGAACAGGTTGAGAGCTTCAAGTTCCTTGGTGTCCACATCACCAACAAACTATCATGGTCCAAACATACCAAGACAGTCGTGAAGAGGGCACGACAAAGACTATTCCCCCTCAGGAGACTGAAAAGATTTGGCATGGGTCCTCAGATCCTCAAAAGGTTCTACAGCTGCACCATCGAGAGCATCCTGACTGGTTTCATCACTGCCTGGTATGGCAACTGCTCTGCCTTTGACCGCAAGGCACTACAGAGGGTAGTGCGTACGGCCCAGTATACCATACACAAAAATGTATGCACGCATGACTGTAAGTCGCTTTGGATAAAAGCGTCTGCTAAATGGCATATTATTATATTATTATTATTATTATTATATCACTGGGGCCAAGCTTCCTGCCATCCAGGACCTCTATACCAGGCGGTGTCAGAGGAAGGCCCTAAAAATGGTCAAAGACTCCAGCCACCCTAGTCATAGACTGTTCTCTCTGCTACCGCACGGCAAGCGGTACCGGAGTGCCAAGTCTAGGTCCAAAAGGCTTCTTAACAGCTTCTACCCTCAATCCATAAGACTCCTGAACAGCTAATCATGGCTACCCCGGTCTATTTACATTCTCCCCCCCACCCCATCCCCTCTTTTACACTGCTGCTACTCTGTTTATTATCTATGCATAGTCACTTTAACTCTACCCACATGTACATATTATCTCAATTACCTCGACTAACCGGTATCTCTAACAGTATCTCCCTACTGTTATTTTATTTTACTGCTGCTCTTTAATTATATTTTTATTGTATTTTTTACTCATCTATTTTTTACTTAACACTTTTTTTCTTAAAACTGTGTTGTTGGTTAAGGGCTTGTAAGTAAGCATTTCACTGTAAGGTGAAATATTCGGCACATGTGGCAAATCAAATTTTGATTTATTTGACTGTTGCATAGCTGTATAGATCGTAGACCACAATTCAATGTTGACAATATATCCTTGCTAGCTACATTCTTCCATAAAGCATAGCTAGCTAAGTAAAGTTCATAGTCAACACCACACTTTGGGAAACTGCAACGCTGCTAATTTAATACATGCAATGGACATTGCTTCTCTAGCTACTCTACTCCAACATGATACAGTCAAACTGCTAGCTGGCTAGCTACGTATATGTATAGCCAGATGTATGTTTCAGCACAAATAACTGCTAGCTAGCCTACATTTCCTCAACCAAGACCAGCCTCTCACAACACAAACTGTAGATTATAAAACAAATGGTCTTGCTAGCTATGTTGAATCTAAACAGGACAATGCACATGCAAGCTGCACATCTGCTGTGCATTGCAGTGAGTGTGCACATGCTACCTAGCTAGCTTATTAGCTAGATCAACATACAAGACAGACACATCACTATTGGAGCATCCGGAACAAGTCCAGCCCTTACCTTACTATGCATTAATTCAATACACTCCCTCCTCTGTTAATGGAATTTTCTCATGCCATTTTAATCCATATTTACGCTGACTGAACAACAGTGTCAAGTTACTTTTCAGTGTGTTCCCAAAAATCTGAACCCATTAAGCAAAATGACGTTTAAAATATGTATTATCCAGACATTGAAGTTAGGTTCATTTTATGTTCTGAATGAAAGGTGAAAAGACGTATTTTCAGGGAGTTTAAAATATATGTATTTTCCGGACGCTGAAAATTCGTATATTCCGGACGTTGAAAATACGTATTTTCCGGACATTGAAATCAGGTAAATGTTCCGTTTTGAATGAATGTTGAAAATACTTTCTCTACTTTTTTTATGTACTGTACTGTAATGTACTGCACTCTGCTGTGCTCTACTGCAGTGGTTCTCAAGCCTCTCCTCGGGACCCCCAGATGTTTCACAATTTTGCTGTAGCGCTGAACTAGCTATACATTTTTTTTAAACAATTTTTTAATTTTAGTCATTTAGCAGACACGCTTATCCAGAGCGACTTACAGTTAGTGCATTCATCTTAAGATAGCTAGGTGAGATTCAAGAGCTTGAGGATGAACTGACAAGTTGAATCAGGTATGCTAGCTTTGGAATAGATCAATGACATGGAACGTGGACCGGACTATATCTAAACCAAATTTGGACGTCTGTTTGCGCCAAATCAAGGCCAGTCCGGATCAGACCAAATCTGAACCTAACTTAGAGGTCTATGATTGGTTCAGATTTGGTCTGGACCGGACCATAAATCTGATGTCCGTGGACGAGATTCCCTAAATACACGCCACTTGGATACAGCTAGGAGAACTTAAGCAGCAGATTAGGATAATTAAGGTATCAGGTTAGGATGATTAGGTTAAGGTTAGGAAAAGGGTTAGGGTTAGCAAAAAATGCTCTTCTAATGTGTTTTTAGGGAGTCCCGTCCGTGGACATCGAAATCAAGGCCAGTCCGGACCGCACCAAAAAAAGATGGCCGGTCCGGACAGGACCACAACAAGACGTCCAAAAGACATCCTCCTTAGGTCTCCTTAGTGAGAAGTAGCCATCAACAAGTAAAAAACTGGAGGGGGATCTGGCGGAACTCCCACAGATTATTGCGGGGATTTCTTTCCAAATGCTCACTCAGCCAACTTATTCAGTACTTTGAGAGTCACTTACAGGAACTGGTATGTGCTTGATATAAAGCAGCTGTTGATTTTCACACCCCTCCCCTCTTTAAAGGTAGAATCCATATGTTTTGCATAAATGCAGATTGCTATGTCTATGAAGTAATAGCCAGGGCCCGGTTTCCCAATAGCAATGGAACTTAAGCTTACGAGTGTTTTAACGATGCATCATTTCTATAACTGCTGAAGAACTCACATCCGTTTCCCAAAACACCACGTAGGGAGAACTTTCAATAACTGCGTCATTAGAGCATGTGTCGATACTGATAGGATCGAACGAAAGGCAGCGCTGCACTTGGATCAGCATTCTCCATTCAAATCTTACCTTAACATTAGATACTGACGACGGATCAGCTTCTATAGAGAGAAATTATCACCTTTGGCTGCAAATATTGAGGCGGCTTATTCTAATGCTTTGGCTATGCACTAAATCACATATTTGGCACATCATTGTGCACATGTTGTTAGGCCTACACATCATGAAATTGAGGCAAAAATTACAAACAGTAGCCTACAATTAGCAAAATAGAACTCTATTGATTGAACATGAAATTGATTTCAATATGATTTAAATATATACTGTCCTACCAAGCAAAAAGGCAGCAACTGCTCATTTGGTCGAAAATGAGTTAATGTCATTTTTGCTTCATTAAATACATGCTTAATCATGTGGACAAATATCCTACCTCTATTGTGTTTTGGAGAAAATGTGGGTCATATTAGCAGTAACTGCAGAAAGTTACTGTGAAACCAAGGCAAATGGCAGTAACTGAACTTACTGCCTTTTAGCTTGGTTTTAACCTGCCCTTGGCTGCAGTTACTGCCTTTTACCTTGGTATCATATCATTTTATTCTGATAGTGATACAATCGAACCTGTATGACACTGACTGACAGCTACACACACATACATTGCTAATCTAGGGACACAACATCATCGCACCGCATTCCCGGGGGGAAATGATGGTTGAACTTGCTCTGAAATGCCAACACTGAGAACATAATTAATTAGCTAACTAGCTAGCGAGCATAGACTAACAATGCTACCCCCTCCCATTAGAGGAGATCTGCAATTGATACTAACTTCAATCTATTAGCTCTATAATGAATTATATTCTTAAATGTCATCTGATGGTTTCTTTGAATCAGTACACCACACACGATTTCTAGCCAGTGACAGCCACCTAGCTAGAACTGAGGCGCCCCTACCAAAATGTAAAAACCTACCTAGCTAGCATTAGCATGAAGCAATATATTTGTGCTACCTGCTCCCATAAGAGGCGATCAGCAATTTATACTAGCTTCAATCTATTACCCCTATAATGAATATAATCCCTATAATTTTATTCTGACATTCCATGGGTTATTTGAATCAGTAACGTTACACCACACACACGATCTCTAGCCAGCTGACAGTCAGTCAGATGTGCACCCCATACTGAATTGTCAAAAGCCACGCACGCTCGTTTTCCGGTTGAGCACACACACCGCATTGCTACGTTACCTCATTAATAATATATCTACTCACATGTCCAGGGTTTCTGGTTTTCTTTTATATTCCAGTATTGAGTGACTGTCCCGGTCAGGAAAGTTAAAATCGATAGTTACCGGAGTGTAACTCCAGTTCTATGAGTGGAGCTGAGCCCCATAGGGGAGCTCTGCTCCTATTGGTTTACCCCGCTGCCTAGGCAGCGAACAGCCTGAGACAAAATTATGCACACACCTGCAGCCAATAGGAGTACAGGTGTCCCTATAAGAGGGGACGCTTCCCCTCAATCAGCCTCCCGAGATATTATCTTCACCGAGACTAGAGAGGGTCGGCAGGGCCTTAAGTCCTATGGGGCTCCGCTCCACTCATAGAACTGGAGTTACACTCCAGTAACTATCGTTCTATATCGAGGAGCTCCGCCCCATAATGTACTCCCTGCCGAGCCCAACACTTCCCATCGAAATGAAAAGGTCGGGCCTAGCAATGGCTGCGACCAAGTCCCGCAGTACTGTAACACACAGTGTCACAATATACTGTGTCATCGGTCCAAATCCGCCCCACCTAGTCCAATGGCATCACCAATGTCTGATGGGCAGATCACTAGAATACGGGCCATACTAATCTGTACTAGTAGATAGATGGTACCTCAATATCCTGTTACAACAATACCGACCACTAATGGAATGACACAAAGTGTCACTCTACATTGTGTACACGGTAGCCCGCCCCGCTCAATCAATGGAACCCCAAAGATTAGTGGGCAGATCTCAGAACATGATTCATACTAATCTGAACAAGCAGATAGATGACGTCACATTCCGTCAAAATTGTCATGACCGGTCTAATAGTACCGTAACTAAGGTTACTACTATTATCCCTCATCATTCCGCCTCAACCCGGTTATTCACTGGTGGGCAGATCAATACATGCCTTCTACTGTACTGAACATGTCAGTCAGGAGTCATGCTAAAATATGTATTTCTATCAGAAGCGGACCTGAAAGAGACCTGTCTCCTCGGTCCTGCATTCCTCTCTCTTAGCTCAAGTCCTCCACTCAGCCACGCTGAGTACAGACTGAGCCAAAGAGTTAGAAGACATATCCAAAAGATAGAAACTGATAAATGGAGACAGTGACGACCACAACGCCGCTGCACAGATATCCTCTACCCCTGTTCTTCTGAAAAGGGCAGTAGAAGCCGCTACTCCACGAGTGGAGTGGGCTCTTATACCCTGAGGCAATTGTCGCCCGCTGCCTCTCAAGCTGTCTCAATGCCTTCGCAAAGCCAATGAGACAGACACTGTTTCGAAAGTGGTCTACCTAGTGCAGCCGCACCTTGACACACAAACAGCTGAGGCGATGACCTAATCACTGCTGTGCGCTCAACGTAACACGCCAAAGCGCGCAGGCAATGGAGCCTTTCCTCTCTCCTTTCCCCATGGGGAGGGGGAGAAAAAGCCCAGAGCTCCACGGTCTGTGATCTATGTGAGCTCTTAATAACCTTCGGCATAAATGCCGGGTTAGGACGTAACACTGCTCTGCTCAAATCGCCATTAATGGCAAGGCAGTCGGGTCTCGTCGAAAGAGCACACAAATCACTGACACGCTTAGCAGTAGTCAAAGCGAGCAGCAGTGCCGTCTTCATAGACAGCATCTTGAGGGGTATTTGATTCAATGGCTCGAACGGCGACTCACAGAGCGCTTTGAGTACCAAAGCCAAATCCCACTGAGGAAGCGTGGCTCTAGGCATTGGCCTAAGCCGCCGCATTCCTAATAAGAAACGTTTCACTAGAGGGTGGCTGAAGACAGTGTCTCTGTCAAACCCCTCGTGACAAGCTGAAATCGCCACTGCAAACACCTTAATGGTGGCAGGCGATCGCTGCTTATCAAACAAACTGCAGGAACGAGAGTACACTCTCAACCCGACAGTTCATGGGGTCTACATTCTCTGTGACACACCAATGTGAAAACACGTTCCATTTACTGGCATACACCCTGGAAGTGGAACCGGCACGTGAACCCTGTATGGTCCTGATTACTGAATCAGATAACCCACGGCACTCTAGCCTGTCCCACTCAGGAGCCAAGCCTTCAGTGGTTGGCCAAAAATGGGCAATCGCCCTATCGAGCCTCCCACCTGAGACAACGCGTCCCGTCGATGTGGAATTGGCCAAGGTGGCGCAATCAACATCTGACTCATCTCCGCGAACCATGGAGCCCCCGGGCGATCGGGGGCCACCAATATTATTGACAGCCCGCCTGATCTCACCCTGGCTAACAGTGGGAGAATGCAGGACAGCGGTGGGAATGCATACAGAAGAACTCTCGGCCACGGTCGGTGCACAAACGCGTCCCTCCCCAGTGGCGGTTCGTCCTGTTCCCTCAGAGAGAACCATAGAGGACAATGCGCGTTCATACGTGACGCAAATAAGTCCACCTCGGCTCTCCCGAACTATTCCCAAATTTGGAGAACAATGTCCGGCTGCAGACTCCACTTGTCGTCTCGAGGACCCCCTTTAGACATGAGGTCTGCTCCCACGTTCAAGTAGCCCGGAATGTGTGCTGCTCTCAACGAGCGAAGGTGCTCGTGAGCCCACAGCCACAGGAGAGTGCAGGAGACCTGACTCCTCCCTGGCGATTTATGTAGGCTACTGTGGTCCGGTTGTCTGACCAGACCAACACATCGCGACCCCGAAGGGTAGACGCGAAGTGGGTCAGAACCAGTCGAACCGTTTCCAACTCCAAGAGGTTGATGTGGCGACTCGAAAGAGGCCACACACCACCTATCGCTTGGGTCTGACATGTCCCTCCCCATCCAGTCAGAGAGGCATCTGTAAACACTGGAATGTAGGAGGACACTTTGCCTATTGGGACTCCGTGCGTAAGAACGCGCGGGTCTCTCCAATAGTTCAGATCTGCACTGAGCGAGAGAGGAACCACCACCAACTGACGACGTTGACGCACTGGGTCTAGTCTTAGTTGGGCGAACCATCGCTGCATCCTGCGCATGCGCAGGAGTCCCAGCGGGACCACGAAATGGGCTGACGACATGAGACCCAAGAGTGACATGACTTACAGCGCCGTTACCGTGTGATTCGTACGAAACCTTCTCAGGGCTAGCAACAGGGCTACCCTTCGAGGGTCCGAAATTCGAGCCCTCATCATTACAGTGTCTAGCTGTATCCCCAGGTAGACAATCTGATAACTGGGCCAGGGCGCGCTCTTTTTCCAATTCACAGCGAACCCCAGACGTGTGAGATGAATCACTGTCTGTGTCGTGTAAGTGAACGCCAGCTCTGCTGACAGGGCGAGAACCAGTAGGTCGTCTAGGTAGGCTAGTAGCCTTATTCCCTGACGACGCAACGGTTCCAATGCCGCCTCCACACACTTGGAAAACGTGCGAGGTGCCAGGGCGTACCCGAATGGCATCCTCGTGAACTCGTACGCCACCCCTTGAAAGGCGAATCGCAGAAACTTTCTGTGATGCAGCTGCACCGGCACATGAAAGAACGCGTCCTTTAGGTCTATGCTCGTACAAACGTCTCCTTTCTGGACACATTCCAGTAGACGTTTTGTCGTGAGCATTCGGAAGGGCCATTTGGCTACACTCTCGTTGAGAATGCGTAAATCCAATATCGGCCTCATTTCCCCCGTCTTTTTGGGCACCAGGAAATAGGGTGAATATAGCCCTTTGTTCCTTTGCTCCAGGGGAACTACTGTGACCGCCTCCTTCGCCAAAAGTTCCGTAATCTCTGAAACCAGAGCGGCCACTTTTTCGGGCGTTTTCATCACCGTCTCCACCACCCCCCTGAATGGGGGAGGGGTCAGATGGAATTGGATGGCATAACCCTTCTGCAACGTCTGGTCTAGCCAGCGTGAGAGGGTACAGCTTCGCCACCACTCCCAGCAATGCAGAGAAAGCGGAAGAGCGCAAAGCTGTGGTACATTCAGTAGGAAGGACCTGTATTCCTCGATGGCCCTCGCTGCCGCTGTTCCCCAGCACTAAGGTGGTGGAACAGCCCAAGGCGGGCCTCCCATGAAAGGGAGAGGAAACATTACCGCATTCTGAGAGAAACGGGGGCGCCAATACGTTGGTTAAACTCGTGACCGTAGTATTCCTGCCCTCCGTGAACGCAGCACGGGTCTGAACTGCACTGACTGAGGCGTTAGCCTGAGACAGAGCGCCGTCCTCAGAGAGTGATT
Source organism: Coregonus lavaretus (assembly GCF_964263955.1). Taxonomy (NCBI): domain Eukaryota; kingdom Metazoa; phylum Chordata; class Actinopteri; order Salmoniformes; family Salmonidae; genus Coregonus; species Coregonus lavaretus. Next base: position 23,022,451 of record NC_140003.1, read on the forward strand.
TCGTCATCATTCCATTACCTGGCTGTGACTGCAATCTGCTATGTGAGGCCTTCACTGCAGTACTCCTAGGAGTCTGCAACGTGAGGTCTTCATGAGGTAAAGCAAGGCGGTGCCTTGTTACCTTTATCACACTCGCCTCATGTGTGTTCTCAGCTACGCACCCTTGGTGGGCTGAGCTACACTCAGAGTGGTGAACATCAGCACGTTCTGAGAGAAACGGGGGCGCCGATACGTTGGTTAAACCCGTGAGCTGCACTCAGAGTGGTGTGAGAGAGAGAGAGAGAGAGTGTGAGGAAGGTCGAACGCTCTCAGATGTATTATGGAAAAGGGGCCAACTCTTTATTACACACATCAACAAAAACATTATCCTCCGTACCCTCAACAGAAGGGTGGGGGGGAATAGCGGGCGCAGTCGAACTCGTCGCTGTGCCATCTTCCATTCTCTCCCCCACGTCCAGTCACGTGCGCCGTCTCTTCTGGTTGCCCTTAGGCTGCCAAGTCGACGCTATGATGACTTCCCTCGCCGGTGGCATCGTCGGGGCCTCAGGTGCTGCTGGGGGGGCGGAGCCCCCTCTCCTGCTGCTCGAAGCCGCCGTCTGGCGCCGGGCACGACACCTCGCAGTAGAGCCTGCTCTACTTGAGGTGGTGGAGGTGGACTGTTTAGTAGTCACGTGGCCTGCTCTCCCTGCCAGTGGCAGGTGTCTGGCCAGCTGCTTCCTCTCCTCGTCGAGCTTCCTGAAGCGCTCCGTCACCTCTTTGACGGCGACTCCGAAGAGGCCGTTGTCAGAGAAGGGGGCGTTCAGAAGCGACGCTCTGTCTGCTTCTTTCATGGTTGTCAGTGACAGCCATAGGTGTCGCTCCGCGACCACCAAAGTGGCCATGGACCTCCCCGTGCAGACAGCTGACGCCTGTGTCAGGTGAAGAATAGCGCCAGAAATCCTGGACGCCTCTTCCACCTCCTCCCTGCCGACCTCAGTCTTACCCGTGGTTAGACGGGACAGAGAGGCCGCTAGGAGGTCAATGTTATTTGCTGCTGCTACAGCTTGGGCCCCCAACGTAAAATACTTTTCCACCAGCTGTGCTGTGAAGCGGTCTTTCTGCGTCGGCAGAGTGGCCTTCTTGGAAGAGGGCCAGGGACTCAAACCCGGCACGAGATACACAGCCAGTGCGCTCTCTAGCCTGGGGATTCCCTTAGTGAAGCCCTGTTGCCTTCCCTCCACTCTGCTAAACGGGAGGTACGCCTTGGCCGGCGAACGCACGGCCAGAGGTGCCTCCCATGAGCCCTCAACGTATTTTGCCAGCAAGGGCATTGCTGGAGCCAAAGGCTCCGCCGCCCTCCTTGGCCGAGAATAGGGGCCGCCCTCCATCATGTCCACATCCGGTGCGGAGGGAATGGGGGGCAGCGCTATCTCCAAACGTCTAGCAGCCCTCTCAATGAGCCCAGGAAAGTCTGAGCGCAGAGAGGCTGCAGCGAAGGACAGGGCTACTGATCTCTCAGAGCCTGTGTCGTCATCGCCCAGGGAAGTACAAGACCTCTCACTCTCCAAAGGAAAGGGGGTCTTGAAGTTCTGGGTCAGAGGGACGGATTGTTCCATAGGAATATCCATCTCATCCCCATAATCCCTGTCTTCTCCAGAGTCGGCGCCCTCGGATGATGCCTCAGAAGCTGAGGCTAACACCGATAGCACATCCTCCAAAGGGATATCCTCCCTAAAGAACGCCCAGCGCTGCTTCCTCTCCTTCAATGAAAGGAGGGCGCAGCTGGCGCAAATAGGGGGATCGCTGATGCCGTCCTTGGCGTGCTGTGAACCCAAACACACAAAACAAAGGTTGTGGGAGTCCGCAGCCGCCATGGAGGAACCGCGGCATTGAGCTCTGAAAAGAGCTTTTGGGGGTGGAAAATGTCCCGGTGTGCTCATTTAGGACGACGTCGATGACCTGGAAAATCGACGCCGTTTTCTTCGTCCTGAGTCTTCGTCTCTTCTTGGCTTCTTCAGTCTAGTCCAGTCGCTGAAGATAATGGGAGGCTGATTGAGGGGAAGCGTCCCCTCTTATAGGGACACCTGTACTCTTATTGGCTGCAGGTGTGTGCATAATTTTGTCTCAGGCTGTTCGCTGCCTAGGCAGCGGGTTAAACCAATAGTAGCAGAGCTCCCCTATGGGACGGAGCTCCACGATATAGAACCAAAATTGTATCCATCACCTTTGTTGGTGGCGTATGTAATTAGCACAACAAGCTTTGGCATGCCAAATGTGTGCTCAATGTGTCTGCTTCGGTGCCATCACTACATGAATGCGGGAAGAAACTTTTTTGCCAAAATGACTTCCACCAATCCCTGTGGCCTAGATGATTATAGTATCTATGGGGATCAAAGTTGCCATGTGAGGGTGCATTAGGACTGTACAACCACGTCAATACTAGGTTTTATTCCTGTCAATGTCCGTCCATGCAATCTACCAAGCTGTTTCATCTGATGTCTGCAAATCTAAGCCAGTTTTGGAATGCCTTGGCTGTGAACAGCATTGCTGAGGATGAGAAGTGATATGGAAGAGCACTGAAGAAGTTTTACTTAGAAATTAAATGTAACTATTCAGCATTTTATTAATTGTAGCTAAATGTCATTTGTGTCCTCTTATGAATATGAAAATATGTTTACAATTCGTTCTTAAAGCTGTTATTTATTCAAAATGGTCTATGTAAGTATCTATGTAAGTGTCATAAAACAATTAAAATAAAATAATTTAATTTAAAAATCTCATGGTACTTCTATCATCATACATCATTATATATTACAAGATAGGTAATAATTTCATGTAATTCAAACAATTGCAGTGCTGCTTTTCACATTTATTTTTATAACAAGACATGGGCTACTTGTAAAACACAGTATGTAATGTGACTGATGCAGAACCTACATCTCCATGTAAATGCAGCTGGTAGCTTAGTGGAAGACACACAAAGGATGCAGTTTCAACTCTGTTACACTGTCAGTAATTACACTGCTCTTTTATTAATAGCATAAAGGAGAAGTATAGTAAACTAACAAATGAAAATGGCAGATACTGCTCTTTGCTTTGGTATTACCCTGCAATTTGTAACATATCATGCCAAGAAAGAAGGCAGTAACTGCCGTTTAAGGGTCAAAGGTCATGTCAGAGATCAGGGTCAACATGAATAAAAAATGTACTCATAGTAAGACAACAGATCACTACATCTCCAATGATCTCCCATTCTAGGCAGAGTTGCAAAGAAAAAGCCATATCTCAGACTGCCCATCTTCATCTTTTCTTTTTATTGGCCAGTCTGAGATATGGCTTTTTCTTTGCAACTCTGCCTAGAAGGTCAGCATCCCGGAGTCGCCTCTTCACTGTTGACGTTGAGACTGGTGTTTTGCGGGTACTATTTAATGAAGTTGCCAGTTGAGGACCTGTGAGGCATCTGTTTCTCAAACTAGACACTCTAATGTATTTGTCCTCTTGCTCAGTTGTGCACCGGGACCTCCCACTCCTCTTTCTATTCTGGTTAGAGCCAGTTTGCGCTGTTCTGGGAAGGGAGTAGTAAACAGCATTGTACGAGATCTTCAGTTTCTTGGCAATTTCTCGCATGGAATAGCCTTTATTTCTCAGAACAAGAATAGACTGATGAGTTTCAGAAGAAAGTTATTTGTTTCTGGACATTTTGAGCCTGTAATCGAACCCACAATTGCTGATGCTCCAGATACTCAACTAGTCTCAAGAAGGCCAGTTTTATTGCTTCTTTAATCAGCACAACAGTTTTCAGCTGTGCTAACATAATTGCAAAAGGGTTTTCTAATGATCCATTAGCCTTTTAAAATGATTAAACTTGGATTAGCAAACACAACGTGCCATTGTAACACAGGACTGATGGTTGCTGATAATGGGCCTCTGTACGCCTATGTAGATATTCCATAAAAAATCAGCCGTTTCCAGCTACAATCGCCATTTACAACATTAACAATGTCTACACTGTATTTCTGATCAATTTGATGTTATTTTAATGGACAAAAAAATTGCTTTTTTATCGAAAACAAGGACATTTCTAAGTGAACCCAAACATTTGAACGGTAGTGTAAGTATTCAACACCCTGAGACAATTCATGTTAGAATCCCCTTTGGCAGTGATTACAGCTGTGAGTCTTTTTGGGTAAGTCTCTAAGAGCTTTGCACACCTAAATTGTACAATATTCTTTTAGCTCTGTCAAGTTGGTTGTTGATCATTGCTAGACAGACATTTTCAAGTCTTGACAGACATTTTCAATACGATTTAAGTCAAAACTGTAACTAGGTCACTCAGGAACATTCAATGTCGTTTTGGTAAGCAACTCCAGTGTATATTTGGCCTTGTGTTTTAAGTTATTGTCCTGCTGAAAGGTGAATTTGTCTCCCAGTGTCTGTTGGAAAGCAGACTGAACTAGGTTTTCCTCTAGGATTTTGCCTGTGCTTAGCTCTATTACATTTATTTTTATCCTAAAAAACTCCCTAGTAATTGCCGATGACAAACATACCCATAACATGATGCAACCACCATCATGCTTGAAAATATGAAGTGGTATTCAGTGATGTGTTGTGTTGGATTTGCCCCAAACATAATGCTTTGTATTCAGGACATAAAGTTGATTTATTATTTATTATTGTTATGTTCTTGCAAGAGATTTATGAGCAGGGCCTTTCTTTTTCCACATTGAAGGTTTATATGGCAGCCATCTCGGTGTGTCATGTAGGGATTGACGGCTCTACCCCGGGTCTCATTTTCTGGTGGTGCGGTTCCTGAAAGGTGTGCGTCGGCTCAGACCAGTGTCTAAGCCTATGGCACCGACCTGGGACCTGGCTCGGGTCCTGGATGCTCCGTTTGAACCATTGGACTCTGTGGACCTGAAGGTCCTTTCCTACAAGACTGCCCTGCTCATGGCCTTGGCGTCACACTTCCTGTTTGGAGTTTGCACCTGGCGACTCCAAAGTGATGTTACGCCTTAATGCAGATTTTGCTCCCAAGGTTATGGCTATGATTTACAGGTTCCTGGATTTCAAGCTGTTCCCTTTCTCACCTCCGTTTGATTCTAGTGAACAACGGAAGTTGCATGGCCTGTGTCCAGTGCGCGCATTACACACATAATTGGATAGGACCAAGGATATCCGCGTTTGTGACATACTTTTTGTCTGTTTCGCTAATCCAGTTTGGGGTAGGGCGCTTTCTAAGCAGCGTCTTTCTCATTGGATTGTGGAGGCTATCTCCCTGGCATATGACAGCAAAGGACAAGGGTTGCCTAGTGGTGTGCGTGCTCACTCCTCTAGGGGTGTTGCTACGTCTTGGGCATTGTTCAGGGGAATAGCGATTGGTGATATCTGTGCTGCAGTGAGTTGGGGTTCCCCACCTTTGTGAGGTTTTATCACTTGGATGTAGGGCTGTTACGGTGACCCTATTACCGCCACACCAGCAGTCAGGAGTCATGACAGCAGTCAAATTCCATCTTGGTAACTAGGCTTCTCCAAAACTGTGCTCTGATGCCGCTGATGGTCATTAGTAGCCTACCAAACTTGCTAACGGCCAGTCGCTAATGGCCGATACTCAGTGCTCTATTGTCCCTCTAATCACTCTGACATCAATGCAAATGAAAACACTTCATGAGTGCCCTGGCATTCAGAGTTTAAACAGAATAGGATCACCTGTTGCACAGCGAGAGCCAGCTCCTCATAGCTGGTTGATGCATGGAATTAAATAAGTGTTCCTATAAGCCCATGTTGTGCAACATCTCTATAGGCTATGCTATGCAATTGTGTGAGAAAACAGAGTTTTGATGGCCTCTATTAAAAAGAGGAGGATCCATCAGCTTTCTATAGGCTAGGCCTACCATATTAAAGTTGCACTATGCAGAAATTGCTCTGCAATTTCCTGGTTTCTAAAACTCTAATAGTTTGCCTAATTTCAGTTTACAGTTGAAGTCGGAAATTTACATACACTTAGGTTGGAGTCATTAAAACTTGTTTTTCAACCACACCACACATTTCTTGTTAACAAACTATAGTTTTGGCAAGTCGGTTAGGACATCTACTTTGTGCATGACACAAGTAATTTTTCCAACAATTATTTACAGACAGAGTATTAAACTTATAATTCACTGTATCACAATTCCAGTGGGTCAGAAGTTTACAGAAGTTGACTGTGCTTTTAAACAGCTTGGAAAATTCCAGAAAATTATGTAATGGCTTTAGAAGCTTCTGATAGGCTAATTGACATAATTTGAGTCAATTGGAGGTGTACCTGTGGATGTATTTCAAGGCCTACCTTCAAACTCAGCGACTCTTTGCTTGACATCATGGGAAAATCAAAAGAAATCACCCAAGACCTCAGAAAAAAATTGTAGACCTCCACAAGTCTGGTTCATCCTTGGGAGCAATTTCCAAACACCTGAAGGTACCACGTTCATCTGTACAAACTATAGCACGCAAGTATAAACACCAATGGACCATGCAGCCGTCATACCGCTCATGAAGGAGACTCGTTCTGTCTCCTAGAGATGAATGTGCTTTGGTGCGAAAAGTGTAAATCAATCCCAGAACAACAGCAAAGGACCTCGTGAAGATGCTGGAGGAAACCGGTACAAAAGTATCTCTATCCACAGTAAAACGAGTCCTATATCGGCATAACCTGAAAGGCCACTCAACAAGGAAGAAGCCACTGCTCCAAAACCGCCATAAAAAATCCAGACTACGGTTTGCAACTGCACATGGGGACAAAGATCGTACTTTTTGGAGAAATGTCCTCTGGTCTGTTGAAACAAAAATAGAAATGTTTGGCCATAATGACCATCGTTATGTTTGGAGGAAAAAGGGCGATGCAAGCCGAAGAACACCATCCCAACCGTGAAGCACGGGGGTGGCAGTATCATGCTGTTGGGGTGCTTTGCTGCAGGAGGGACTGGTGCACTTCACAAAATAGATGGCATCATGAGGAAGGAAAATGATGTAGATATATTGAAGCAACATCTCAAGACATCAGTCAGGAAGTTAAAGCTTGGTCGTAAATGGGTCTTCCAAATGCACAATGTCCCCAAGCATACTTCCAAAGTTGTGGCAAAATGGCTTAAGGACAACAAAGTCAAGGTATTGGAGTGGCCATCACAAAGCCCTGACCTCAATCCTATAGAACATTTGTGGGCAGAACTGAAAAAGTGTGTGCGAGCAAGGAGGCCTACAAACCTGACTCAGTTACACCAGCTCTGTCAGGAGGAATGGGCCAAAATTCACCCAACTTATTGTGGGAAGCTTGTGGAAGGCTACCCGAAATGTTTGACCCAAGTTAAACAATTTGAAGGCAATGCTACCAAATACTAATTGAGTGTAAGTAAACTTCTGACCCTCTGGGAATCTGAAATAAATCATTCTCTCTACTATTATTCTGACATTTAACATTCTTAAAATAAAGTGGTGATCCTAACTGACCTAAGACAGGGAATTGTTACTAGGATTAAATGTCAGGAATTGTGAAAAACGGAGTTGAAATGTATTTGGCTAAGGTGTATGTAAACTTCCGACTTCAACTGTATGTTACAAAATAAACTAGCATAGTGTAGAGAATAATTGTACCATAGAAACCGCTGTGAAATACATTTTCCATAACCAAAAATATTGTTGTTTCAGCTGTTTGAAGCTGGTGTACAAAAACCGAAAGTAAAAGATGCAAAAACAAAACTTAAGAATGGGAAGCATAGAAATAGCACACATAGAACAGAAGTGGTCCTCTGTGGTCCTCTGTAGCTCAATTGGTAGAGCATGGCGCTTGTAACGCCAGGGTAGTGGGTTCGATCCCCGGGACCACCCATATGTAAAAATGTATGCACACATGACTGTAAGTCACTTTGGATAAAAGCGTCTGCTAAATGGCATATTATTATTATATTATAAGTAAGTAGAATATTGGGCATTTATGTTGAAAGTTCCATTTATTTTCCTAAAACATAAGTTGAAAATGATGCTGTTGTTGCTGATTCAATAATATTAGATTTTGGAACCAGTCCTATTAGACTCCTCTGGAATTCTATAAAATCCTATAGGATAAAATTCTATAGGATAGGTCCTATAGGATTCTATAACTATAAATATCAATAACTTTACATGCTGTTTGTTCATATGCTGTTTTATTGTCAGGCGCAGTCCAATGTACAGTGGGGAGAACAAGTATTTGATACACTGCCGATTATGCAGGTTTTCCTACTTACAAAGCATGTAGAGGTCTGTAATTTTTATCATAGGTACACTTCAACTGTGAGAAACGGAATCTAAAACAAAAATCCAGAAAATCACATTGTATGTTTTTAAGTAATTAATTTGCATTTTATTTCATGACAAGTATTTGATCACCTACCAACCAGTAAGAATTCCAGCTCTCACAGACCTGTTAGTTTTTCTTTAAGAAGTCCTCCTGTTCTCCACTCATTACCTGTATTAACTGCACCTGTTTGAACTCGTTACCTGTATAAAAGACACCTGTCCACACACTCAATCAAACAGACTCCAACCTCTCCACAATGGCCAAGACCAGAGAGCTGTTTAAGGACATCAGGGATAAAATTGTAGACCTGCACAAGGCTGGGATGGGCTACAGGACAATAGGCAAGCAGCTTGGTGAGAAGGCAACAACTGTTGCCGCAATTATTAGAAAATGGAAGAAGTTCAAGATGACGGTCAATCACCCTCGGTCTGGGGCTCCATGCAAGATCTCACCTTGTGGGGCATCAATGATCATGAGGAAGGTGAGGGATCAGCCCAGAACTACACGGCAGGACCTGGTCAATGACCTGAAGAGAGCTGGGACCACAGTCTCAAAGAAAACCATTAGTAACACACTACGCCGTCATGGATTAAAATCCTGCAGCGCACGCAAGGTCCCCCTGCTCAAGCCAGCGCATGTCCAGGCCCATCTGAAGTTTGCCAATGACCATCTGGATGATCCAGAGGAGGAATGGGAGAAGGTCATGTGGTCTGATGATCAAAAATAGAGCTTTTTGGTCTAAACTCCACTCGCCGTGTTTGGAGGAAGAAGAAGGATGAGTACAACCCCAAGAACACCATCCCAACCGTGAAGCATGGAGGTGGAAACATCATTCTTTGGGGATGCTTTTCTGCAAAGGGGACAGGATGACTGCACCGTATTGAGGGGAGGATGGATGGGGCCATGTATCGCGAGATCTTGGCCAACAACCTCCTTCCCTCAGTAAGAGCATTGAAGATGGGTCGTGGCTGGGTCTTCCAGCATGACAACGACCCAAAACACACAGCCAGGGCAACTAAGGAGTGGCCTAGCCAGTCTCCAGACCTGAACCCAATAGAAAATCTTTGGAGGGAGCTGAAAGTCCGTATTGCCCAGCGACAGCCCCGAAACCTGAAGGATCTGGAGGAGGTCTGTATGGAGGAGTGGGCCAAAGTCCCTGCTGCATTGTGTGCAAACCTGGTCAAGACCTACAGGAAACGTATGATCTCTGTAATTGCAAACAAAGGTTTCTGTACCAAATATTAAGTTCTGCTTTTCTGATGTTTCAAATACTTATGTCATGCAATAAAATGCAAATGAATTACTTAAAAATCATACAATGTGATTTTCTGGATTTTTGTTTTAGATTCCGTCTCTCACAGTTGAAGTGTACCTATGATAAAAATTACAGACCTCTACATGCTTTGTAAGTAGGAAAACCTGCAAAATCGGCAGTGTATCAAATACTTGTTCTCCCCACTGTATGTCAACAATCTTTGAGAGTTTAATATTGATGAGGGTTGGAGGTTATTAAAAAGATGATTCACTATTCACATAACAGTCTGGGTGGTTACGGGGAGAGCCTTGGTGTCCTTACATGGAAAACATATTATCGTGTGAGACTACTGTTGTCTGATTGTTATGTGGGACCTTTATTTGGATTAGCCATTATTAGCCATTAGTCTGGCTCTTGATAGCTTTACTCATCATATTTATTAACCTATTTTGTTGTTCGCTAATGTTATGCGTGGGTTTGTTAGGGAACACACGAGTCATGGGTGAAGTTTAGCCATGCTTTACTGTAATTATCTGCTGGGCCTCATCACATGTCATGTCATCAATACACCCTGATGAAGACAGCTTGCTGTCAAATAAATTATTGCATCTGAGCTACCAGAGTGTGAGGTTTTTCCTTTTTTTTTATGTCATCAATACATGCCTCAATCTGATGTCATGACAGAAAAGTTTGCTTTTTTATCTGTCTTCACTCTCTCCTCGACTATTGTATAACTCCTCCATTGTTGGTCATCCTTGCAACACTTACAAAGGCATATTTGTCAGGACAGTGTGGATAGATACATATCTCAATACTGTATGTAGAGTTGTAAACCAGCCCAAGCTTACCCCATTTGTACACTGTCCAAAGGCATATTTGTCAGGACATTATGGATACATATCTTAATGCGAACAGCTAAAGACAGGCCTCATTTTGTATGGCTATATAGCATTGCAGACACAGGGTTAATATAGACCCAGACAAATTCTCCAGTGCCGTTACCATGGGCTCCATGGCAACAGCCTCAGTCACCAGCAGGCTTTTAGAGTGGCAGATTGAAGCTGAGTGATTTGTTTAGAGAATACAATTAGTTGTTTTGTGTTGATTAAGAGTGATGTCTCTATCCTAATGCAGATGGTCGTTTGGCCCCGTTGTTGATGCGCTTTCTCCAACTAAGCCCACATGCATAAAACATCACGAATTGTCAAGCCTCATGCGGTGAGGTTAAAGGATATTAATGTTTAATGTTGATGTACAACTGTTTTGTTAAATGTGATACATACGCAGCTCGGTGCTGTAGCTACAGATTTCCCTGGAGTGCTGGCATGCTTGTGTTGTGCGTCACTAAGGATTAGTGCAGTTCACGTCAACGACCAGGAGAGAGAGCAGTCTGTCACACTGGTGTCACCCACCATGTCAGTGATACACACACACACACACACTCACCCACACACGTATGCACACTTATGCACACACAAACACACATGCATGCACACACACATACACACAGGCACACACCCAGGCATAAGCACACACACACACAGACGTACCGGTGTGATGTTTGCACTGCAGCTGTTTTTTGGGGGCACATGAAAGCCCCTGTCGACACCTTTGTCCTGGCCCAGATTAAAGGTCCGTTTGAAGGTGACCCAGACACTCTGTAAGGCTGGACACCAGCCACATTAATACATCTGTCTCTCACTTTCTCTCTTTCTTTCTTTCTCTCTTTCTCTATCTCTCTGTGACTGTGTGTGTGTGTGTGTATGTGTGTGCGTGTGTATGTGTATATTTACATATTTATGTATTTATGTCTTCCAGGCTCAACTTCTTCCATGATGTCCCTGATTTCCGTGTGCTGGCGTGTGGAGGGGATGGGACAGTGGGATGGATCTTAGACTGCATTGGTGTGTCTTAATTCTATTGGATTAAACTCATGTATTATACATGAACCACAGTAACAGATTTTAATCTGGAAGCCATCCTTATAACTGTGAGAGTATCTGTGTTTTTGAGTGTCTGTGTGTGAGTGTATGTGCCTGATAAGCGGAGAAGACTATACATAATACTGTACAGGACACTGGCTACACCTTAATGTTATTTTCTCCGAAATCCATCAGAATTGTAATCATTATCTTATTGTTATCTGTCCATCTGCAGACAAGGCCAACTTCGCCAGAGATCCCCCTGTGGCCATCCTCCCTCTGGGCACAGGGAACGACCTGGCAAGATGCCTACGCTGGGGCGGAGGTGAGGACCTGTGTGTGTACATAAATCACAGTGCAAGTCTTCTTTTACGTTTTCCTACTCACTGAACGCTTCCATCTGAGGGCCTCCCGAGTGGCGCAGCGGGCCGTGACCGGGAGACCCATGAGGTGGCGCACAATTGGTCCAGCGTTGTCTGGTTAGGGGAGGGTTTGGCTGGCCGGGATGTCCTTTTCCCATCGGGCTCTAGCGACTCTTTGTGGCGGGTCGTGCGCCTGCAAGCTGACTTCGGTCGCCAGTTGTACGGTGTTTCCTCCGACACATTGGTGCGGCTGGCTTCCGGATTAAGCGAGCAGTGTGTCAAGAAGCAGTGCGGCTTGGCAGGGTCGTGTTTCGGAGGACGTATGGCTCTCAACCTTTGCCTCTCCCGAGTCCGTACGGGAGTTGCAGCGATGGTACAAGACTGTAACTACCAATTGAATATCAGGGGTAAAAAAATATGCTTCCATCAGCAATATTTTCCCCAAAATCCTCACAATGCATCCTCATAGAGCTAACTTGAAAGTGCTCTATAATGCAAAGCGGAGTTCTTATATAATCCCTGCTTGCCATTGGCCTGTTTTTGGGCCAATGGTTGCAACCCTGATTATGACTGACTGCTTAACCTGACCCTGGCTTGTAGAGGCCAGCAGAGCACTTTAGCCAGGCGGCAGGCTTATGATGTTATGATGTTTGTAAACTAAATAGACAGATAGTTCCCAGGGGCTTTTTGACCAAGCACCATTTGAATACATTATGTTCCCGGAAAAGTCATTTAAAAAGCAGCTGGATTCTTTGAAGTTTTCTGACCAGATGTACAGCAGTACAGTAGTAGATAGTAGCTGTGAGTGGTCTGTTTGTGGAAACATATTGCACATGCTTTTTAATTCCTAGCACAGTAAACTTATCTAAATTGTGTTTGGTGACACGATTTCCTATTGATCTCCTGTTAAGTGGCAGATGTTTATTGACAGATGTTATAGGCCTGTTGTAACCATATGAGTCAGGATTGGGCTGTATGTTAGCCTGTGTGTGTCATGGGTATTGGGATAATACTTGTATGCTTTTGCAAACATGAAAGAGTATAAGTAGTCTGTGAGTTGTTCGTTCAATATTCAGGGTATAAAGTATGCTAATTGACTTCTTACATTACATCATCATTGCTTTCTCCCTCTGTGATTTGGTATAAGTGTGAGCTCAGACTGTTGGAGAGCACATGAGGGGGAACAAGTGTCATCACACATGGCCCCTGGTTCTTAGGGGAGGTCATGTGTGTAAATTGGAGAGAGGAGAATATTCAGCCTCTCTTGGAGGACAAATAATGGAAGTAGATTTCAGATGTTTCTTTCATATTACAACAAATGTGTTTCATAGTGATCCCCTCATTAAAACCCTGAAGCTCCTCATGCACCTTGTTTAGAGAGTGAGGTAGCAACAGTGTTCCTTTCTCTTCAGTGGCCATGTGTTAGTAGCACAGGAGGGGGGAACATGTGTCATCACACGTTGGCCCTGGCTCTCAGGACGTAAGTGTCAGAGTCCCCTGGTGCTCTCAGTGTGATGGGTCCTCATTATACGCTCACACCCCCCATGACAGCCAGTGATATAACACTAACAACGGCCCACCTCTCAGCAGTTCTGAGCACAGTCATCATTAGAGTCATTATGGTTCAGACCCACTGGGCCTCAGACACAGAGGACCCGGTTACCGGAGCCCGAGAGGGGGTTCTATCCCATGGCACAGTGTAATGATGACTCTATTGTGTACGCTCATACTGTTTACCAACATTCTCTCAGAGAGTCCCGTCGGTTGGTTGGAGTTCTATTTCGTGGCATTGTACTTACTTACTTACTTCCTCATTTTACATTTACATTTTAGTCATTTAGCAGACGCTCTTATCCAGAGCGACTTACAGTTAGTGAGTGCATACATTCTTTTTTAAATTTTTCATACTGGCCCCCCAGTACTCCTCTTCATCCCCTCTGAGACATAAGGCCACAAAGAGGACTTTACTGTGTACACTCATACTGTCTGGTTCCAAAATCTGTGTACACTCATACTGTCTGCCGTTAGGCTGTTTTATCAGTCACTGTGTGAGGGCTTCTCAGACCTCTGGAGACACATAGGAGGAGAGGGCTGTGGTTCTTTTCCGATGTACTCCCTTGAAACCATTTAGTTTTTCTCTTTGCTTGCTTCTAGGAATCTAAGGCCTCTGACCTCACATTAAATGAAATACCGAAAGCACTATACAACTTGATGAATACTAGACCTTGTATTTATAAAAGTAGGTCTGAGAGCCCGGGGCTGAGAGTGTGGGTGACCTTAGTGTGTGTGATGGCTGTATCTCCTCGTGTCCTATGTCTGACTTTTCACCCGTCTCTCTCTCCTGTCCTGTAGGTTATGAAGGAGGTAGTCTGCTGAAGTTCCTGCGGGACATAGAGCACAGCACAGAGATGGTTCTGGACAGATGGAACATCGACATCGTCCCTGTTGACAAGGAGGAGAAGGGAGACCCTGTCCCCAACAGCATCGTCAACAACTACTTCTCCATCGGAGTGGTGAGGGAACAGACCACACAGACACACTACACACGCACACAGACGTCCATGCACGCATGCACACACACACACACACACACACACACACACACACACACACACTCACACTGTAGTTATCAGTCTCACCAGGAAATTTTTGTTGACCTGCAGAACCAATTTTCACCCTCATTCTTATCCTTAAAACACACACACACACAATCCTACCTGGCTCTCCATATTCAGTTCAAACCATAAGAGGGACATAGCAAAGGCAAAATTGTGGTGTAGAACAGTAGACGGGGGTTCCGGTGGTCCTTCCCCAGAATTGTTTTGACATTTTAAAACACATTTCCTACAATTCTACACAGTTTGACATAACTTATTACGCCTATTTTGAGAGGTATTTTGAGGGGTATATGGAGGGGGTATTTTGAAAACACAGTATAAGTGGAAGGATAAGTGGAAGGACAAGTCGTCACCATTTGTAATGAAGGTATTTCAAGGCAAATATTAAAAAGACACAAAAAATGAAGGCTGAGTTGTAGGATAATGATGCACACATGCATATTTATTTATATTAAGAAGACACAAAAGACAGACCAGGGTTCTATCGGTTGCCAGTTGTACGGTGTTTCCTCCAACACATTGGTGCGTCTGGCTTCTGGGTTAAGCAAGCAGTGTGTCAAGAAGCAGTGCGGCTTGGCAGGGTTGTGTTTTGGACGCATGACTCTCGACCTTTGCCTCTCCCGAGTAAATAAAATAAATAAAAAAGAAGACACAAAAGATGAAGACTGAGTTGTATTATAGTTGGACTTCCACTACCTTATGCCCAGTCCACATGTCCCCCCATCCCCCGTGGCAATTTTGCCTATGGGACATAGGCACAGTACTATGCCACAGTATGGGATTGCCTATCCCAGCAGGAGTTAAACAATTTGCTGAATCCCCGGTGGTTTCTAAGCCTCTCAGGCAGGTTAATTACTGTATTTCCCCTTTTAATGGGAAGGAACCAGCATCTCCCTGGTCCCTGTTGCTTAGCAACCCTTTATCTCCCTCCTCACGGTCCCAGTGTTCAAAACAAATTACCATGGGCATGCCTCAAACGTATTAGACTAGAGGGAACAGAGGGACGAGGTCAAATGGGTGCTGTCTCAGTTGTTGTCTTGTTGTCTCTCTCAATCAACCCCTGACACTTCAGATGGGTGTTTCATATCTCTGTTATCAAATCTACGGTTGCTTAACAGTAAGGTGCCTACAGCACCTCATTTGAGAAAGAAATCCCTTTTATGGTCTTTCCTCTCTTTATTTTCCTTTGCAGGGAAGCCTAAAAATGCACAAACAGCCAGAAGTAGACAGTGAGACTTAGCCGAAGTGTGATTGGTACATTATATGTCTGGACCAATCACAGGTAGGACGAGGATCAGGGAGGAAGGGGCTAACTTGGCAGGGATACGATGCACTACTGTGATGTTATGCAACCCAGCCTCCCACTGGTCCCAGGCCTGCCACATATTCAGCAGGTTTCTGCCAAACACATGAATCTACCATCCTGTTACTGCTGCGCTATGAGTAAACCCTAGCCTGCTGGTCCCATATCTGTTTGTCCTGTATTGCCAACAATGACAATATTGAAAGCAGTTGCTTGGGATCAGTACTTGATCTCATAATGTTAAGCATATTGCAGATCGAATGGAAAGGCAAAAGGGTTTAATTAGAATGTGGATGTTATTAGCAAATGACCAACCCTCTGACCTTTCTATCTAGACAATGGGTCTTTCTCCACTGTGTAATGCCTGTGTCAGAAGGGCCAGGGGATGCAGGCTATGGGGTGGCCAGGGGACAATGCCCTCTCTGTGGGATTCAGATGTGGGCTGGGTGGGTAGTAGTGCCAGTGCCAGGATGGTCCATACTTTGGTTGCAGCCACTGTCTAGTATCTACCCTGGCTGTAGACCATTTCTAAAGAAGAGCTGGCTACATTTTAAAGTATTATTGATGATATAACAGTGATTTACAGTCCATTTACATTCAAATATATCAAAATTCTATGTTCCTCAGAGGACCTTTTAAGCTCAAACTCTGATCCCTTTGAAGGATTCTGTGTTTATGTAATCCACTATGACCAATGCCATTCCCATGTTGTAGTTGGCGCTTTTGGTCTGCTGTAGCCTACTCCTAGCTCTCTGCCCTGATCTAATGCGGCAGGCATGGCCCTGTAACAGGGCAACACATCTCATCTCCAATACTTCAGTTGCCAGGGACAGATGGCTGCATATCTGTGCACCAATGACACCTGAGCAAACGAGCGCTTGCGCGATGACTCACGCCATATCATGATGTAATCATTAGCAATCCTGAATCAGGTTCAATGTCCATACCCATATTGGGGCATTGCTTCCTGCCATCACAGTCACAGACCTTCCCCTCCCGGGACAGGGATTGGGTTGCCATGGCGTTGGCGCTCTCAAGGACAATTTTCGAATCTCAACTGTCATCTGTTTCTTGTTGCAGTGAGTTAATTGTGGATGACATGGTGGCTGTATTGAATGTCACTGAGAGAATGCTCTAGGCTAAAGATGTGTTTTGTGGTATTGCTATTTTATTCTCTGCCTTAGATTACTTTGTATTGCTTTTTGGGCATCAGTGCTTTGCACTAAGTACACACTTAAGCTTGATCATATTAAATAACAAATAAAATCTAACAAAATCATACAACATACATCCTAAGAGTCAACCATAAATCCATATTAAGAGCTTCATATAAAATCTTTCTCTGGTCACTGTCAAACTTTAGTCTGGATACAATGACACTGACTGAAGCTTGTCTAGAGGAAACCAACTCTTTGACAAGACGGCTTCATGTCAGCCATTCTGGATCTATTTCACCATACAGACACTACATTAACATTAACCCTCAGTCATTACTGTAACCCTAACACACTGATCAGATGGAAGAGGAGTCAACATGTACATATAATAATAAATAATAATATGTCATTTAGCAGACGCTTTTATCCAAAGCGACTTACAGTCATGTGTGCATACATTTATTTTGTGTATGGGTGGTCCCGGGGATCGAACCCACTACCTTGGCGTTACAAGCGCCGTGCTCTACCAGCTGAGCTACAGAGGACCACGTATGGCAGGCGCCTTTGCTATCAACCCCAAGCCCTGAGCCTCACTTCAATCCCACATCCCCATATAAAATTCCAAGACTTCCTTCCTTCCTTACCTTGCCCTCTTAGCCCCCCTATAATTCAAACAATTCAGCCCCACTTCAGTCTCATATTCCCACAGAAATCTCCAAGACTTCCCTCCCTGCCTTTCCAGTAGGTATTAGGCCCTCCATTCACTCCTATAGTGTATTACATCCCTGCGCCCTGAGTGATCCCGTTCCCAACCCTCACCCTGAAAATAATCTGTGTGAGGAATTAGTGAGAGGGAAATCACACCATGTCAGCAGCCATTAAAGAAGCCACCTCACCCCTTCCCCACCCCCTTAGCTTGGGGAAGCCGATCTCTCCAGGGTGCAAGAGAACGATGAAATGGGTCCTGCCATCAACAATCTATCTGCTCTCCAAGCGTGGCTCTATGCCTAGCTATATAAGGGAGGCAGGTAGCTTAGTGGGTAAGAGCGTTGTGCCAGTAACCGAAAGGTCGCTGGTTCTAGTCCCCGGGCCGACTAGGTGAAAAATCTGTCGATGTGCCCTTAAGCAAGGCACTTAACCCTAAATGCTCCTGTAAGTCGCTCTGGATAAGAGCGTCTGCTAAATGACTAAAATGTAAATGTAAAATGTAAGTGGAGAGTGCCTGAAGTGGAGAGTGCCTGAAGTGGAGATTGCCTGGGACTGGCTCTGGCCCTCCTATCATGTAATGCTCTCTGGCTCTCTGGCTATGCGTTAGCTATAGCTACTTACCCACCGTGTTACTCTGTGGACTGTGGATCCGATCCACAGTGACCTGTCCTGTCGACAGCAGGGTATGTAGTGCTTGCTTGGGACAGCCAGGCCAGGCCTCTAGGGAGGGTAGAGGGAAGTGAAGGTTAGACTGGGGGGATGAAGAGGGGAGAGAGAGAGGTGCGGGGGGAGGAGTAGTGCTGGCAACACCAAAGGTCAGGGGAAGTATCAGTGACAGGAAGTTAGCGTCTGCCAGGTTCAGACCAGGTTACCGCGGTAATGAGTGACACCTGGCTGGGTCTTAAAGATATGGAGGAAAACATCCCCCCCACCCTGTACTCTTCTCTGTGTCTGTCAGAACACACATGCACTCACACAGATACACATCATATGGGGCGGCAGGTAGCTTAGTGGTTAAGAGCGTTGTGCCAGTAACCGAAAGGTCGCTGGTTCTAATCCCCGAGCCGACTAGGTGAAAAAGCTGCCGATATGCCCTTGAGCAAGGCACTTAACCCTAATTGCTCCTGTAAGTCGCTCTGGATAAGAACGTCTGCTAAATGACTAAACAATTTTAACAAATTAAATATCATAGGTACTGTAAACAGTTACAGTATGAACCCACATATTCACACAAACAATTTCTCTTTCTTTCACAAACACACACACACAAACACACAAAGATACTGTATATAAGCAGCATGCATTGCTTACATAAAAACACAATTCTCTCAGGAACAGGACCCCAGTGAGTCGCGTTAGCACCTGCTACCTACGGCTATGATGACAGGGGCACAGATGGACTCCACACAGGCACAGCAGCTCTCTACGATAGGCTCACTATGACCCTGTATGGGCATGCAGATCTAGAGCTCCGGTTCTGTTTGACCACCCTAATTTATCTTATTCAAAAGCAATTTCAATGGTAATTCTTCATTTAGAATTTAGTCCATGCCTGGGCTTAATCTGTGTCCAGAAAACAATTTTGTAGAGCTGTATTTGTCAACTTGCAGAGTGTGATACACCTAAACCAATGGGTGACTGGACTGGATGGATGGCTTTGAAGTATGTCCCAGTGCTGCAGAATGGGGCGAGGGTTAAGAGGGGGGAGGTAGGGGTTAGGGTTGAGAGGGGGGAGATAGGGGTGAGAGATAGGGGTGAGGGTTGAGAGGGGAGAGATAGGGGTGAGGGTTGAGAGGGGAGAGATAGGGGTGAGGGTTGAGAGGGGGGAGATAGGGGTGACTGTTGAGAAGGGAGAGATAGGTGTGATACCCACTTTTCCCCAGATCACACTTTGATGTTCCCGAAAGGGCACTAACCAAAATGGGTTGAAAAAGCAACCTATTTCTCCCTCTATCTGGGGGCTGTGGTAGAAATGGTTCTGAGGTGACATTTATTTTCCAGCGAGTGATTTGTTTGTTTGTCCACTCCCCCTCCCCCCTCACGCCCCCACCATGTGCCAAACATCAAATGGCAAGATCAAAACAACCTTCATCACACAGAGTCAACTACGGGTAATAGCAAATGTCACATATTTACAGTGACAGCATTTGGGGACAGTATAGGCTACTGGCTGATGCTTGCTCTAGGAGCACTGGACACAATGCAGTGTCACATATAGTTGCTATTTGTTGTGTTTTCGGAGGCTGTTGTGATACTGTGACACTGCGAGTCACATTAAGGTCTTGCCCTAGATACAGGACATGCAGTCCTTCAATAAAACAAATGTCATGATTTCTTTCCCACCTCTCGCCCTCCCTTTTTTAAACATGGCACAAGGCCCAGAGGTTAACAACAAACCAACTCCCCGCATCCACCTATCTTCTAATCACTATGCTTAGTATTTGGCGTATGATATGTGGTTTTCATCCAGACCTCCAATAGCACCTGTCCCCCCAGATTCCAGTTTAAATGCATCCCATATTCACAACCACTGAGCCAGACCAAGTGAGCAGGTGCAGCACTATTTTGGGACCCACTAGTTGATAATGTTGTGGGACATGCGTTAGGTTTGATGGAGGGAGAGCCCTGGAGATGACAGGGGCTCCAAAGGATAGTGGGAGGAGGGTGACGGGGTGATGGTGATGTGGCGTGCCATACCTCCAACCAATCTTCCAATCTTTTCCGGTCTCCTCTCCTTCTCTCTGGTGACCGCTGAAACACCTGCACAGGTGTGCAGGAATCCAGTCAATGCCCCAACCGATGGTTGGTCTCTCTGTAGGGCTCCAGGTCTGTTTACCATTATTGCCAGGACCTGTGCCAGGCTGAATAGCGACCTGAACTCTGGTCCCTAGGGCAGTGGCTGGCACACAGGGGTCTGGTCCCACTTCCTCCTTCTGTCCCGAGTGGTGGGAAAGGAGAGGGAAGGAGGAAGAGAGGGGTGAGTGAGAGAGAGAGAGACCTGCTCACTGCAGGATGTGGTAGTGTTGAGCTGCCTGCCAGTCAGCATTCGACTGCCTGCCTGCCTCAGTCTAAATATAGGAGCAGATCTGTTACAATGACAGGTCTGATTTGTCAATTATTCCCTCCTTCATTCTCTCTGGCTTTCTCTCTTTCGCTCTCTGGATCTCTCCCTTTTCTCTGGCAATCTCTCTTTCTCTCTCCCTTGGTCTCTCTACCTCTCTCTTCTCCCACTTCTCTCTCTCTCTCTTTTGACATTCTGTCTATGCTTTAATCATTCTTTGTGTTAGCAGAATGTGCTCTAGTTTCAATTTCAGCAATGTCGCCAAGACAACATCAGTGACTGATGACAGGGACTTTTTCCATTGTTGAGAATAGGTTTGACCTGATGGCCTTTCCAAAGGTTCTTTGTCCATTTATTTCTATGAGCAGATCAAAATGCCAAAAATAATTGCCATCTTCATTGCGTCCTCTGTAGCTCAGCTGGTAGAGCACGGGGCTTGTAACGCCAAGGTAGTGGGTTCGATCCCCGGGACCACCCATACACAAAAATGTATGCACGCATGACTGTAAGTCGCTTTGGATAAAAGCGTCTGCTAAATGGCATATTATTATTATTGCAGTCTAGTAACAATTCTCATAGCCACCATCATCACCATCACCACAACTGGTAGGAAACCAGTTGTCTGTCTTTCAGGACATTGCCCTGTTAACCATTTCCGCCATACCCCATCCTCTCTGCCTGTCCATTACCGGAAAACCTCTCCTCTCCATCTAATAAAATCACTTATTCATCCAGCGTGATGCTTTTTATCCTACAGTACAAAGTCACCATCTCTCACTCTGTGCTCTGTCCACCACAAGACTAATATGAGTGAGATCCCCCTGCCCTCAGGCCTCAGGTCATGGCAGAGCTGAGACGGGCTCTAGAGAACACACACACACACACACACATACCCCATCCTTCATAAGTGGGGTCATTCCTAGTGTTGGAGCCATTTGACTGATTACATCCACCCCTGCCCCCAGAGGTCATCCCAGGGCTGGGGTCAAACACACAACACAGGGGGTAGGCAAGGCAGGGGGATAAGGTGGTGACTTTATGACCCTGTTATCAGGCCTAGCGCAGTCCTAGGATCACATAGGCACAGGATCACAAGCACAAAGGTGAAAGGTAATGCCCCAGTAGTAGCCTAAAACTCTCTATGTCTCCCCCTATAGGATGCGTCCATCGCTCACCGCTTCCACTTGATGAGAGAGAAGCACCCAGAGAAATTCAACAGCAGGTGAGAGATTGATATAGACTTTGTTTCACTTAACCTAAGGTGTATTGGTGTCCCTGTGTTGTCTCAAGCTGCTAGTGACACAGTGAATGGTCATTACTCATTAGCTGCTCCCAACTGCCATCAACCAGATAGAGTCCCTCTGTGCTCTGAAAACCTATACATATTCGAAGAAATCAATAATCAATGGTCAGGACAAACCCTGCCTGCTTAGTGACATCAGTAGATTGGCATTGCCTGGCTTCTGTCTGTGATGGTAATGGAAAATAACTAACTGATTTGTGACGTAAAGACGATATCCATGTGGCCAAAGTACAGTGTCTATGCTAACTGACTAGCTGGCTGGCCGGCCGGCCCTGGAAAAGGACAGACTGACTCATATAGTTACTACCATTTTGTCCTGCTATGAGTCATGTTCTATGCGTTCTGATGCAATGGCTGTGAAATTTTGTACATGGGTCAAACATTTATGGAAGTAGTTATACACACCAATTTGTACACAATTCGTAAAAAATATTTGATTTTACTGAGGCAATTCTGACATTTTGCATGGTAATATGCAATGATTTTGTCAAATTTGTCACGAAAATGCGCTGATGCAGGAAAATGTTGACTTGTGGCTTGATTGAACAACAATATGCGGTAAATGTGTGGTGATTGGTTGAAATTACAAGCCCTTTTTTTGTACTGTAGTGATCGGTCAGTTTTATGCAATAATATTGCACTGATTTGCAGGCAGATCGCTCAAGAGCGACTTGAGCGGGAAATGTCTTCAGAACTGACCACTAGGGGCAACAGTGAGCGCTATTACCATCAAGTAGGCTTGGGTTTTGCTAGGGCAATGTGGATCAGAAGTTTTTGTTGTTGTTTGTTTTAACCCTATCCCAAACCTTAACCCTTAACCTTCTAAATTTGACGTTTTAAGCAACTTAAAAATGTGACTTTTGGAGAAACGGAATGATACTGAGCAGGAGGAGTCAACCCAGGGTGTCAGAAACACTTTGGAGGAGGAACGTGGATAAATGTCTAATTCTCAGTGAGACTGTGAGAGCATGTTGCTGATTTGACTGTTTAATGCGGTAATAGTGCAGTGATTGGTCAAATTTAATATGCAGGAAATTGTTGATTTTGCAAAAAAGAATCGATCACAGAATCCCAAAATCCTGAAGGGACTGAATATTGTCCATTGAACTCATTGCCAGTCAGTCCTTGTGTAATACAAAAGCTCATATTAGAAGCAGCCAGAATCCACGCAACTCTTCCTACCAGTCAAATGAATGAAATTAATAATTTAGAACATCGGATCCAGCTCTGGCCTTCAACTTTCCTTGCATAACTTATTTTTTAAAAAATGATTACATCACATTAAAATCTATTGAATCAAAGGGTTATTTTCCTGCCAACAGACAAGACAGACATTATGACTAAATGCTGCCTGTCAATGTCAGTTCACACAATGGAGGCTTGCTTCACGTGACAGAGAGGGAGATTCAGATTCAGAGTGTTTAATAGTCACATGTACAGGGTTGCAGATGTGATTGCAGGGTACAATTAAAATCTTACGCTTCGAGCTCCAATATGCAGGACTAAGTGAAATAAAATACAGAAAATTGTAATAAAAAACAACAGTAAAAATAGAAATAGCACTTTATACATATTATACAACGGGTGGGTCTAATCCTGAATGCTGATTGGTTAAAAACGTATTCCAGCCGGTGTCTATTCCACAAATTACCACCTGCTCAATCCACTGTCTCATCAGCCCAGCCAGCCACTTTATAAACTTGATCTCCACTATAAAAAGCATCTAGACATTATCTCACATTTCTTTTAGACTAACATTTAGTTTTCAACAACGGATTTGTATAAACCTTGCTGTCTGTCTCTCCGACATTTGCAACATAGTTTCAATATTCAAATTCGATCTCCAGCTGTTCCATAGTAATGAACGTCAGGCAGCGTTTCTCAGCCAGTCAAAATCATAAATCAGCTGGCATCATTTTTATGGATATATACAAAGAAATGTCAATTGAAAAAAGGTAAAAATAAACGAAGTACAGCTAGCTCCTCTGAACAACAGTGCCACATTAGCTCATTGTTATGGATGTATCCAAATCTATGTCACTAGAAAACAGCTTAAACTAATGCAAATGCAGCTACTTTGCTGTTATTTTGGCTGCACTTTTTGACGTGACTGTAAATTAGCCGTAGTTGGCTAGCTAGCAAGCAAGGGATAAAAACGTTGCCAGCCAGTATGGCAATGGAACATTTAGAATGAACGACTGTCCAGTCCATAGATACAGAACAAAAAGACTGAACCACTGGGTCGCGTCTCTGGCAACTGAACCGATAGAACGAACGACCAGCCGGCTTGGGTAGCAACCCTAGATTTGTGTCGGGACTATATCTTGTGGAAGGATGAAATAGTATGAATAAATTCATCAAAATAACGTTTTAAATGAAAATATGTCAATCATTATTTGAATATGTTGGTAACCCGTGCACTCGAAGCCGGTGTTTGAAATGTCCATAGGGGGAGTAGAGGGGGGGGGGCAGCTGGAGAAAAAATGTAGTTGACTAGCAGATAGCTGTCTAGTGGTGGGTATTCAGTAGCCTGAGGGTAGACACTATTGTCCAGTCTTTCAGTCTGAGTGATTGAAGCGGGGACAACAGGGCATGGCTTGGGTGGCTGGGATCCCTGATGATCTTCTTGGCCTTCCGGCGACACCTGGTGATGTATGTGTCCTGTAGGGCAGGCAGTGTGCACCCAATGGTGTATTCGGCTGCACGTATCACCCTCTGTAGAGCCTTGCGGTGCACGGCGATGGAGTTGCATTAGCACGCTGTGACGCAGCCCGACAGTATGCTCTCGATGGTGCTCCTGTAGAACACTGTGAGGGCCCTTGGGAACAGGCTGGATTTCTTCAGCATCCTGAGGTTGAAGAGTCGCTGTCGTGCCTTCTTCACTACGGTGTCTGTGTAGTTAGACCATTTCAGCTTCTCTGAGATGTGTACACCGAGGAATTTGAAGTTATTGACCCACGGCGGCCCAGTTGATGAGGATGGGGGCGTGTCCAGCCTGGTTCCTCCTGAAGTCCACAATCAGCTCTTTTGTATTGCTAACGTTGAGGGAGAGGTTGTTGAGAGAGAGAGAGAGAGACTCCCTGTCATCTCTATTTAAGGAAAGGGACCAAAGTGTAAGAACCAAATCACTGTTCTCAACTCAATTATGTCCCATTGTGTCTTCAAATTGCAGCAATTGAGGAAAAGTGGAACATAATTTGGGAGGTTGACAGGCTTAATGGGCAGCAACAGTGATGTGTGACTGACCGGTACTGTATGTACTAAGTAACTTGTGGATTTTTTTTTTAAAGACGTTTCTCGGGGACTGGATTGTCCCCCACCTCCTGTCACACACACACTCCCAGTGGTCTTTTACGGTACATCGTAACTCCTTTGATGTTCATCTCTTTCATTTCCAGTCTTTGCTTGGCTTTATCCCCCGATGCCTCCTCTACTCACTGATCTTTCTTTCTTTATTTATTTAACCTTTATTTAACCAGGTAAGCCAGTTGAGAACAAGTTCTCATTTACAACTGCGACCTGGCCAAGATAAAGCAAAGCAGTGCGATAAAAACAACACAGAGTTACACATAGGATAAACAAAACATACAGTCAATAATACAATAGAAAATCTATATACAGTGTGTGCAAATGTCGTACGTTATGGAGGTAAGGCAATAAATAGGCCATAGTGCAAAATAATTACAATTTAGTATTAACACTGGAGTGATACAGTGAGGGAAAAAAGTATTTGATCCCCTGCTGATTTTGTATGTTTGCCCACTGACAAAGACATGATCAGTCTATAATTTTAATGGTAGGTTTATTTGAACAGTGAGAGACAGAATAACAACAACAAAAATCCAGAAAAACGCATGTCAAAAATGTTATAAATTGATTTGCATTTTAATGAGGGAAATAAGTATTTGACCCCTCTGCAAAACATGACCCAGTACTTGGTGGCAATCACAGAGGTCAGACGTTTCTTGTAGTTGGCCACCAGGTTTGCACACATCTCAGGAGGGATTTTGTTCCACTCGTCTTTGCAGATCTTTTCCAAGTCATTAAGGTTTCTTGGCTGACGTTTGGCAACTCGAACCTTCAGCTCCCTCCACAGATTTTCTATGGGATTAAGGTCTGGAGACTGGCTAGGCCACTCCAGGACCTTAATGTGCTTCTTCTTGAGCCACTCCTTTGTTGCTTTGGCCGTGTGTTTTGGGTCATTGTCATGCTGGAATACCCATCCACGACCCATTTTCAATGCCCTGGCTGATGGAAGGAGGTTCTCACCCAAGATTTGACGGTACATGGCGCCGTCCATCGTCCCTTTGATGCGGTGAAGTTGTCCTGTCCCCTTAGCAGAAAAACACCCCCAAAGCATAATGTTTCCACCTCCATGTTTGACGGTGGGGATGGTGTTCTTGGGGTCACAGGCAGCATTCCTCATCCTCCATACACGGCGAGTTGAGTTGATGCCAAAGAGCTCGATTTTGGTCTCATCTGACCACAACACTTTCACCCAGTTCTCCTCTGAATCATTCAGATGTTCATTGGCAAACTTCAGATGGCCCTGTATATGTGCTTTCTTGAGCAGGGGGACCTTGCAGGCACTGCAGGATTTCAGTCCTTCACGGCGTAGTGTGTTACCAATTGTTTTCTTGGTGACTATGGTCCCAGCTGCCTTGAGATCATTGACAAGATCCGCCCGTGTAGTTCTGGGCTGATTCCTCACCGTTCTCATGATCATTGCAACTCCACGAGGTGAGATCTTGCATGGAGCCCCAGGCTGAGGGAGATTGACAGTTCTTTTGTGTTTCTTCCATTTGCGAATAATCGCAACAACTGTTGTCACCTTCTCACCAAGCTGCTTGGCGATGGTCTTGTAGCCCATTCCAGCCTTGTGTAGGTCTACAATCTTGTCCCTGACATCCTTGGAGAGCTCTTTGGTCTTGGCCATGGTGGAGAGTTTGGAATCTGATTGATTGCTTCTGTGGACAGGTGTCTTTTATACAGGTAACAAACTGAGATTAGGAGCACTCCCTTTAAGAGTGTGCTCCTAATCCCAGCTTGTTACCTGTATAAAAGACACCTGGGAGCCAGAAATCTTTCTGATTGAGAGGGGGTCAAATACTTATTTCCCTCACTAAAAATGCAATTAAATTTATAACATTTTTTACATGCGTTTTTCTGGATTTTTTTGTTGTTATTCTGTCTCTCACTGTTCAAATAAACCTACCATTAAAAGTATAGATCATTTCTTTGTCAGTGGGCAAACGTACAAAATCAGCAGGGGATCAAATACTTTTTTCCCTCACTGTACCTGCTGGAGCGCATACCACGGGTCGGTGTTGCTATGGTGACCAATGAGCTAAGATAAGGCTGGAATTTGCCTAGCAGAGATTTATAGACGACCTGGAGCCAGTGGGTTTGGCGACGAATATGTAGTGAGGTCCAGCCAACGAGAGCGTACAGGTCACAATGGTGGGTAGTATATGGGGCTTTGGTGACAAAACGGATGGCAGTGTGATAGACTACATCCAATTTGCTGAGTGGAGTGTTGGAGGCTATTTTGTAAATGACATCGCCGAAATCAAGGATCGGTAGTATAGTCAGTTTTACGAGGGCATGTTTGGCAGCATGAGTGAAGGAGGCTTTGTTGCGAAATAGGAAGCCGATTCTAGATTTAACTTTGGATTGGAGGTGCTTAATGTGAGTCTGGAAGGAGAGTTTACGGTCTAACCAGACACCTAGGTATTTGTAGTTGTCCACATATTCTAAGTCAGACCCGCCGAGAGTAGTGATTCTAGTCGGGCGGGCGGGTGCAAGCAGCGTTCGATTGAAGAGCATGCATTTAGTTTTACTAGCGTTTAAGAGCAGTTGGAGGCTACGGAAGGAGTGTTGTATGGCATTGAAGTTTGTTTGGAGGTTTGTTAACACAGTGTCCAATGAAGGGCCAGATGTATACAAAATGGTGTCGTCTGCGTAGAGGTGGATCTGAGAGTCACCAGCAGCAAGAGCGACATCATTGATATACACAGAGAATAGAGTCGGCCCGAGAATTGAACCCTGTGGCACCCCCATAGAGACTGCCAGAGGTCCAGACAACAGGCCCTCCGATTTGACACATTGAACTCTATCTGAGAAGTAGTTGGTGAACCAGGCGAGGCAGTCATTTGAGAAACCAAGGCTATTTAGTCTGCCAATAAGAATGCGGTGATTGACATAGTCAAAAGCCTTGGCCAGGTCGATGAAGACGGCTGCACAGTCTTTTATCGATCGCGGTTATAATATCATTGAGCGTGGCTGAGGTGCACCCATGACCAGCTCGGAAACCAGATTGCATAGCGGAGAAGGTACGGTGGGATTCTAAATGGTCGGTGATCTGTTAGTTATCTTGGCTTTCAAATACTTTCGAAAGGCAGGGCAGGATGGATATAGGTCTGTAACAGTTTGGATCTAGAGTGTCACCCCCTTTGAAGAGGGGGATGACTGCGGCAGCTTTCCAATCTCTGGGGATCTCAGATTATATGAAAGGTTGAACAGGCTAGTAATAGGGGGGGGGGCATGGGCAAGTTGCAGCGGAGGGTGCAGAGCTGGTGGCCGGGGATGTCTTCCATTGAGATGCACAGTAAAAAGCACACATAATATAGCCAAAAGCTGGATGGGCTTTTGAGAATGCAGTTGGAAGAGTATGGCCCGTCTGTCTGTCCTCTTTGATAGCAGTCGCCCTTGAGGCCTGTGTGTGTGTGTGTGTGCGCGCGTGCGTGCGTGCGTGTGTGTAGTGGCTGGTTCAGGAGAGGTGAGTGGAGAACTAATGCCTGTGTAGCTGCTACTGCTGCTGCTGCCAGTGAGCCTGGCAGACTGTTTGGAACCGATCTACCAGGCTCTCAGTGGGGTGCTTAACACAACCGGAAGTGAAAGTGTGTGTGTGTGTGTGTCTGTGTGTGGGTGCGTGCGTGCGTGCGAATGTGTACCTGCGTGTGTGTGTGTACCTGCGTGCATGTGTCTGTCGGTGAGTTGGTAGGTATGTGGGACATATAAACTAGGCCAAAGCTGAACCTTTACCTTGGTGACTAGGGAATGTTATTTTACTTTGTCTTTGTTGTAGTGTTCAGTGAAGTATGTGTCAGCAGGTGGTCTGTGACTGAGAGGGACAGTGACTGATTTAGAGTCCTATCTCCCTGTTGCAGCTCTACATGTTGTATATGTGACACATATGTTGTTTATCACTGTGGCTAATTAGTCATATGTAGGCTAGTCCATGTATGGAAGTTATAAAGAAGGAGCTTGTTTACAGTTTGAAACTTAATAATTAATGCTCAAGACAAGACTTAAGCCTCAGGCCTAGATTTCCTTTCTCCATTCATCCACAGACACGTGGCAGAATAGGTAGAACGATGGTTGAAAAAGACAGGCAGAGATATTACAGTATACCTCAGGTTAGTCAGGATATTGTCTTAGAACTGTTGTGAACTGCCACAGATTGATAGCCTGAACCCAGATATGTTTGTGCTGTCTTGCAGATTGAGCCCAAGAGCCAGAGATGAGCAGTGGATAAAGATACAGTGGGTATAGAAAGTCACCACCCCCTTTCAAAATGTTCACATTTTGTTGTCTTACAGCCTGAAATGAAAACACATAAAATTAGACTTTATTTACACACAGTAACATATAAAAAACTCTGAAAATTAATTAATAGTAAAACAGTAAAATACCCTATTTTAATAAGTGAACACCCCCCTTTAGAATTACAATTGCAAACTTGCTGAGGTATAACCAACCACCTTCCAGATCACAAATCAAGCTAATTGGCTTCCATCTGTGATCAATTGTAGTGACTTTGATCAGTTCAGAATAAAAGCAGTTGCTCATAGAGGACTCCACATGCAATTCAAAGCAAAGAATTGTGACGAGTACTGAGTATATGAAGAAGCAGGACGCAGACGCAGGAATTAACAAGGTCAAGGTTTACTTAAACAATGACAAAGAGAAATAACAAAGACAGAGTACACGACACGAAGCAAAACAATCACACACAACATCATAAGGAACAGTCCAGGGCTAAATACAGGTGGTGATGAGATGATGAGGTGCAGGTGCGCTGGAGGTGATTAGGGTGCGTTGGGTTTCCATTCCGGTGTTGCCGAGGTGGTGCGCTCAGACCGGTGGCTCTGTAGACCGGCGAATCAGACCGCCGGAGGGGAGCAATGGGAGGAGATGTGACAGTACCCCCCCCCCGGACGCGCGGCTACAGCCGGTGGACGTCGCCGGCCAGGAGGACGACCCCAAGGACGAGGAGCGGGCCAGTCAGGGCGGTGACGGTGGAAGTCCCGAATTAGGTTGGGGTCCAGAACGTCCCCAGCCGGAACCCAGCTCCTCTCCTCAAGACCATACCCCTCCCAGTCCACCAGGTAATGGAGCCTTCCCCCACGGAACCTGGAGTCCAGCAGGTCCCTCACTGCATACGCCGGACTCCCGTCAATGTCCAGGGGCGGAGGAGGCGTACCCCAGGAACCACCGGTCTGAGGAGAGACACATGAAAAGTGGGTAAGACACGGTAGTGAGGGGGAAGGAGCAGCCGGTATGATACATCATTTATCCGCCGGAGGACCTTAAATGGCCCCACAAATTGGGGGCTCAGTTTCGTGCAAGGCAGACAGAGAGGGAGGTTTTCTGTGGACAGCCAGACACAATCCCCAGGCTGGAATACAGGGGCCTCACTGCGGTGGCGGTCGGCTTGGTCCTTCTGCCGACGAATGGCGTTCTGGAGATGGACATGGGCGGCGTCCCAGAACTGTCTGGCCCTGTGGAACCACTCGTCGACAGCGGGCGCATCGGTCTGGCTGGGTGTCCAAGGGGCCAGGGCCGGCTGGTACCCCATAACGCACTGGAAGGGAGTGAGCCCCGTGGAGGAGTTAACGAGGGAGTTCTGGGTATATTCTGCCCAGGGAAGAAACCTCGCCCACTCACCCTGCCGGTCCTGACAGTGGCAACGAAGAAACCTCCCCAGCTCCTGGTTCATGCGCTCCACCTGCCCATTCGACTGAGGCCTATACCCGGATGTGAGGCTGGCCGTGGCCCTGATCTTCTCCAGGAAAGCCTTCCACACTCGGGAGGTGAATTGGGGGCCATGGTCCGAGACGATGTCCTCCGGAAGTCCATAATGCCGGAAGACCTGTTGGAACAGGACCTCAGCGACCTGGAGAGCAGAAGGAAGACCAGTTAGTGGCAAAAAACAGCATGATTGGGAGAACCGATCTACGACCACCATGACTGTGGTGAAGCCGTCAGAACGTGGAAGGTCGTGACAGTCTATGGACAGGTGTGACCAAGGTCGCCGAGGCACTGGGAGAGGAACTAGTTTGCCTGCCGGGGCGTTCCGAGGTGTCTTCGTTTGGGCATATACGGAACAGGAGTTGACATAGCGGGAGACATCAGAAGCCAAGGTGGGCCACCAGTATTTTTGGGATAGAGAATGCAGGGTGCGCGTAATACCAGAGTGACCTGCCTTAAGGGTAGTGTGCGCCCAGATCAGCAGGCGGTCACAGACACTGGTGGGTACATACACGCCCCCCGGAGGGGCGTTGGCAGGCACTGGGTCCTCCTGAGTCGCCAGGCGGATGTCTTCGTCCACATCCCAAACGACAGGTGCAACGATGAGAGACAAGGGCAGGATAGGACCCCCCAGATCCTTCCTTTCTCCGGTATGGTGCATCCTGGAGAGTGCGTCAGCCTTCATGTTCTGGAATCCTGGTCGGTAGGACAGAATGAATTAGAAGCGAGTGAGAAATTGGGCCCACCTGGCTTGACGAGAGTTCATCCGTTTCGCTGCCCATATGTGCTCCAAATTCCGGTGGTCAGTAAGAATCCGTAATGGATGGACTGCGCCCTCCAGCCAGTGTCTCCATTCCTCCAAAGCGAGGACCACCGCCAACAGCTCCCTGTCTCCAACTCCATAGTTCCTCTCTGCGGGAGTAAGCTTTTTAGAGAAAAAGGCAAAGGGATACATTTTCTCTGGCTTACCGTGCCGCTGGGAGAGGACTGCACCCACGCCCTCCTCCGATGCGTCCACCTCCAGGATGAAAGGACGAGATGGATCTGGGTGTTTTAGGATGGGCGCTGTGGTGAACCTCTCCTTCAGCCTCTTGAAGGCAGCGTCAGCCTCAGGGTTCCAGGTCAGCTTCTGAGGCCCAACCTTAAGGAGAGAGGTGAGCAGGGCGGCTATGGAGCTGAAGGACCTGATGAAACGCCGGTAGAAATTAGCGAAGCCCAGGAAGCTCTGTAGGCCCTCGATGGTGGTGGGACCTGGCCATGACCTGACGGCGGCCGTCTTCACTCCTTCCATGAACACCCCTTGAGGACTGATCCAGTATCCCAGGAAGGAGATGGCCTGTTGGTGGAATTCGAATTTCATCTTTGTCATTGGGCACCCCCTTCACCAACAGGCTGTGTTCCCGGAGGCGGAGTAGGACAGCTCGGACGTCCCTGACGTGCTCCTCGAACGTAGCCAAGTAGATCAGGATATCGTCGATGTACACCACCACCTGTCTACTTAGCATGTCCCGGAACACGTCATTGACGAAGGACTGGAACACAGAAGGTGCGTTGGCGAGGCCGTAGGGCATGACGCAGTATTCATAGTGGCCTGAGGTAGTGCTGAATGCCGTCTTCCACTCGTCTCCTTCCCGGATTCGGATCAGGTTGTAGGCACTCCTCATGTCCAACTTGGTAAAGTACCGGGTCCCTCGTAGCTGCTCGATGGCCGATGGAACCGTTCAGCCCCCTGTAGTCAATGCATGGTCTCAGTCCTCCGTCCTTTTTGGCCACGAAGAAGAAGCTGGCGGAGGCAGGAGAGGTAGAGCATCTGATGAACCCCTGTTTCAGGGTCTCCGCCACATACTTCTCCAGGGCTTCAGTCTCCGCCATGGAAAGGGGGTAAATGCGACTCTTCAGGGGGTGTTGTCCCTCCAGCAGGTCAATGGCGCAGTCCCAGGGCCTGTGAGGCAGGTCACACGTTACCTTTACTTGAAGAGAAGACATCAGAGAGATCTGCGTACTCACGTGGAATGTTGGGCTGACGTGGAACAACAAACCACCGGCAGGCATGTCTTCCGGCATGAGGTAGACCAGGCTGTGATACTCTTGGTGCTCCAATTGATGGTGGGGTCGTGTAGTCTGAGCCAGGGCAATCCCAAGACGATCTGGTGAAGGGGTGATGTGATGATGTGGAATGACAGCTCCTCGTGGTGCTCCAGTAGTGTGGGAATGGTGATAGTGATGGGTAGAGTGACGTGCGTAATGGTGCCTGATCCAAGGGGTTTATTGTCCAGTGAGGTGACGTGTAGCAGAGATGGCAGTGGCGCGGTGGGCAACCCCCATTTAGAGACCAGCTCCCTATCTATAAGGTTCCCCGCTGATCCGGAATCTATCATAGCAGTAGACATGGAAGAGAAGGAATAACCAGACACCGTTATGGGAACTAAAAACAATGGTTTTGTGATAGGAGCTGACGTAACACTCACAGAGAGGCGACGGGAGTCATTCCGCCTAGATAGGGAGCCGCCAGGAGATCTGTGGTCCGTGGTGGTGTAGGGAGTGCTGCCCACCTCCATAGGTGAGGACTCGGAAGCAGGGCGGTTTCCATAACTCAGATGGGGTGAGCGTCGAGACTCCGGGAGGTGTTGGGAACGTCGTCTCTCTCTCAAGATGTCATCAAGACGGATGGATGTGGTGATGAGGGTATCAAGGTCCATCTCGTCGTCCCGACATGCGAGTTCCGTCTTGATGTCCTCCCGTAAGTTGCAATGATCATGAGAACGGTGAGGAATCAGCCCAGAACTACACGGGAGGATCTTGTCAATGATCTCAAGGCAGCTGGGACCATAGTCACCAACAAAACAATTGGTAACACACTACGCCGTGAAGGACTGAAATCCTGCATCGCCCGCAAGGTCCCCCTGCTCAAGAAAGCACATATACAGGGCCATCTGAAGTTTGCCAATGAACATCTGAATGATTCAGAGGAGAACTGGGTGAAAGTGTTGTGGTCAGATGAGACCAAAATCGAGCTCTTTGGCATCAACTCAACTCGCCGTGTTTGGAGGAGGAGGAAGGCTGCCTATGACCCCAAGAACACCATCCCCACCATCAAACATGGAGGTGGAAACATTATGCTTTGGGGGTGTTTTTCTGCTCAGGGGACAGGACAACTTCACCGCATCAAAGGGACGATGGACGGGGCCATGTACCGTCAAATCTTGGTTGAGAACCTCCTTCCCTCAGCCAGGGCATTGAAAATGGGTCGTGGATGGGTATTCCAGCATGACAATGACCCAAAACACACGGCCAAAGCAACAAAGGAGTGGCTCAAGAAGAAGCACATTAAGGTCCTGGAGTGGCCTAGCCAGTCTCCAGACCTTAATCCCATAGAAAATCTGTGGAGGGAGCTGAAGGTTCGAGTTGCCAAACGTCAGCCTCAAAACCTTAATGACTTGGAGAAGATCTGCAAAGAGGAGTGGAACAAAATCCCTCCTGAGATGTGTGCAAACCTGGTGGCCAACTATAAGAAATGTCTGACGTCTGTGATTGCCAACAAGGGTTTTGCCACCAAGTACTAAGTCATGTTTTGCAGAGGGGTCAAATACTTATTTCCCTCATTAAAATGCAAATCAATTTATAACATTTTTGACATGCGTTTTTCTGGATTATTTTGTTGTTATTCTGTCTCTCACTGTTCAAATAAACCTACCATTAAAATTATAGACTGATCATGTCTTTGTCATTGGGCAAACATACAAAATCAGCAGGGGATCAAAACCTTTTTCCCTCACCGTACGAGATAAAGTTGTGGAAAGTCAAAAGTCAGGGGATGGATATAAAAATATTTCGAAGGCTTTGTCTATCCCTCGGAGCACAGTTAAGACCATTATTAAGAAGTGGAAGGCGTATGGCACCACCTAGACCCTGCATAGATCAGGCTGTCCCTCCAACCTGGATGACCTGGCAAGGAGGAGACTGATCAGAGAGGCTACCAAGAAGCCAATGGCGACTTTGAAGGAGCTTCAGGCCTTTATGGAAAAGACTGGTCAATGTGTGCATGTGACCACAATATCACAAGCGCTCCACAAATCTGGCCTCTATGGGAGGGTGGCAAGAAAAAAAACACTCCTCAAAAACAGCCAAATCAAGTCTTGTTTGAGCTTTGCCAAAAAGCACATTGTAGATTTCGAGGCCAAGTGGCAAAAGGTGCTGTGGTCAAAATTGAACTTTTTGTCCTGAATGCAAAACGATATGTCTGGCGAAAACCCAATACATCTTTCCACCCAAAGAACACCATGCCTACATTAAAGCACGGCGGTGGCAGCATCCTGTTGTGGGGGTGTTTCACTTCAGCAGGGACTGGAGCACTTGTCAGGATAGAAGGGAAAATGGACAGTGCAAAATACCGACAGATTATTGAGGAGAACCTGCAGCCCTCTGCCAGGAAGTTGAAAATGGGAAGATGGTCCACGTTTCAACATGACAATGACCCAAAGCACACTGCCAACCGTACAGTGGCTGAAGGACAAGAAGGTGAATGTCTTTGAGTGGCCTAGTCAGAGACCCGACCTAAATCCCATAGAGAATCTGTGGAATGACGTGAAGAGTGCAGTCCATGAGCGGTCACCATGCAATTTGACTGAGTTTGAACAATTCTGCAAGGAAGAATGGGCAAATATTGCAGAGTTTAGGTGTGCAAAGTTAGTAGAGATGTATTCAAGGAGACTCATGGCTGTAATTCAAAAGGTGGTTCCACCAAGTATTAACTCAGGGGGGTGTTCACGTATCCAAATAGGGTATTTTAATTTTTAATTTTAATTAATTTTCAGAGTTTTTTTAAATATTTTTTTTCACTTGGATATTGTGGGTTACTGTGTGTAAATAAAAAAGTATTATTTCATGTGTTTTCATTTCAGGCTGTAAGGCAACAAAAGGTGAACATTTTGAAAGGGTGACTTTCTATACCCACTGTATATGTTGAGGACACATTCTAGTCTTTATCTAAATTCAATTCTAATCTACTTCTGCATGGGGAGTTGTTTTATTTAATTTGGCTTGATTATTGCTACAATTCCAGTCAGTGAGTTAACAACTCTGAAACATTGTAGTTATGCTACTCCCAAATGCCACTAGACCTAAGAGAAGGAGAGTGGTTGCCATGGAGTTAGCCTGCTGACAGAATGGCTGGTTATCACGATTGTTATTTTGTCACATTGTAAAACGATTTAACAGAAGATAGACACTGTCAGGGCATCCCAATTGGCACCCTATTCTAGTGCACTACTTGTGACCTGGGCCCATAGGGTTCTGGTCAAAAGTAGTGCGCCATATAGAGAATAGGGCGCCATTTGGGACGCAGCCACATTCTGAAAGTATTCCACAGAATATCAACACTGTGATGCGGTTGACTCTGTGACTGACTGACTTTCTGTCTGTGCCATTTGGCTGGCGTTCCGGACACAGAGACAATATGGTAGCACTGCTGGCCAAGGATGTTTACAACAAGGCTGTAACACATCAACTTTGGTTTGTAAAACGTAATCAATCTGGGGCTTTTTTTGGTACAGGACAGTGGCTCTATATCTAGAGATGATCAGACTACTAGGCACTTTGGTCTCCCATTACTGTGAGAGCCAGAGAGAGAGAGAGGGGACTGGTGAGAAAATATCACTCAATGAGTGACCTTTGACATGGCTGAATTCAGAGAGTGAGTGGCCTAATGGTCTATATGCCTGAGTGCTTTGTTGTTCTCCCTGTCACACAAACACACACTCACACACATACACCCACACACACACACACACACTGCCCCCTCCCCACTGTGTGAGATCTGACACCTTAGCCAGCAGAGGAGCCATCAGCATGTGTAAGCCCAAGTAGCACCAATAGTCAAACCACAGGGAGCATGGAACCTAGGTGCTAATGACCACAGAGACATAGCACAATGCAATGGGGGGAGTGTGTGCGTGCTTGTGTGTGTGTGTGTGTGTGTGTGTGCGTGTGTGTATGTGTGTGTCGGGCCCCAGGGGGAAGGGGTAGAGAGGAAGTTTTAGATTAGTGTCAGATTGCCTTGTGAGAAAAAATAAAAAATCTCTTGATGCTTTTGTTGGTCTGATTACAATGACACTGCAGGGTCTTGGTTAAGTCCAATGGACAATTGGTTTCCCAATGGTTTCCCAGAGGTAACAATGCAGATAAGAGGAGAGGCAGGGCAGCTAGGCTGCATTTAGTCAAAGAGTGTAACGAAAGACCGAGCCTCACCTTTGACATTTATGTTATATTATGTTTCACTCTTACAATTCAGCCACCATAGAAAGAGGAGGGGGGACGGAGGCTTTGGCAGGAATTGTGAGTGACACCCACCCAGGTGTGAGAATGGAACACTCTTGGCCAGAATGGGTTAATGGGGCTCCTCCTCCAGTAGAGGAGAAGATCTTTATTCCTTTATTCATCCCTTTACAGTCAATATGTAGTAGACTACAATATACTTTTGTTGGGCAATACCAAGAGCATTCACAGTCTGAGCAGAGAGCACTGACCTGGATCTGTGCTGCAGTGCCAGCTGCTGTCAATATGAGTTATTCTCAAGCTAATCGGGGCATTGCTTCGTTATTTTCACATTGATGAATCAAGTTCAATCAATGTAATCTGCTTTGCTCTGTGTGTGATGAGCAGAAAGTGAGTCTGTCTGTAGCAACGGTCATCAAAATTGTTAAAAGGTTTTAAAAACAATTCTAATAAAGGCAACTGTTGGACAATGGATGAAGATACTCCAAACTTTTAACATTTAAAAAATCCATCAGATATTGACTGAATTATCTCCCGAGTGGCACAGTGGTCTAAGGCACTGCATCTCAGTGCTTGAGGCGTCACTACAGACCCCCTGGTTCGATTCCAGGCTGTAGCACAACTGGCGTGATTGGGAGTCCCATAGGGCGGCGCACAATTGGCCCAGCGTCGTCCGGGTTTGGCCGGTGTAGGCCGTCATTGTAAATAAGAATTTGTTCTTAACTGACTTGCCTAGTTAAATAAAGGAAAAATAAAATTATAGCACATTTCACTGGCATGGACAAATAATATGCCATTTAGCAGACGCTTTTATCCAAAGTGACTTACAGTCATGTGTGCATACATTTTTATGTATGGGTGGTCCCGGGGATCGAACCCACTACCCTGGCGTTACAAGCGCCATGCTCTACCAATTGAGCTACAGAGGACCAAATAATGAATGGAGTTCAGGGATTTTGGCGGGAATTCAGGTATTCAATTTATTGTACAATTTCTTAGAATGCACTCATATATACATTTTGTTTTGGGATCAGGGATTTTAAAAATATTTTGCAGTAAAATAAAGAAAATTATATGTGGCTCATTTGCATAAACACAGTGGGTCATTTGCATATATGAATACATTAACAAAGGCTTGGAACAGGGATGCAACCACCAAAAACGTGCTCTGTCTAGGCCTACCTTCACTCACCTGCGCTGTCTAGACTGCCTTCAATAATTACTGTTGTTGTCACGTTCTGTTGCATAATTCAACAAGTGTGTCAATAGCAGGATACCATTATATTAAAAATCAACACGCTTGGCTATAGATTACACCTATCTATACGTACTTTATATTGTTTGAGAGATCAAACAGAAAATCACTATAATCCGAGTGTTCATTTTTGGAAGTTGCTTTCATTTCAGCGCATCTAATCTGTAAATATTGGGCTCCCGAGTGGCGCAGTGGTCTAAGGCACTGCATCTCAGTGCTTGAGGCGTCATTACAGACCCCCTGGTTCGATTCCAGGCTGTATCACAGCCGGCCATGATTGGGAGTCCCATAGGGCGGTGCACAATTGGCCCAGCGTCGTCCGGGTTTGGCCGGTGTAGGCTGTCGTTGTAAATAAGAATTTGTTCTTAACTGACTTGCCTAGTTAAATAAAGGTAAAATAAAAACATTTCAACTGTTTTAAATTATTTAAAAAAATAAATTCCTCAAAAAATGAACACCCATCAAAATAAAGGGCTCTTTCTTCTCTTTCTTGTGATGTAAGTGTCGAGACGGTGCATTAAAACCCAGACCAAGCTTTAGCGTTCTTATTGATGCAATAAAAAGACAATGTACTGTACATTGAGCCCATTTCAGCCATTACCGGGATGTGTTTGACAGGTCATAACAAACATTTCCGCGGTCATAACATTAACAGGTTAAAATGAAAGCAATCAATCCATCAGTTTTAAGTGACAAGTGGATTTTACACCCTCTCACAGAAAATAAATAGATGGCTGAAAAAGACAGATTCTCACGTGGGCAGGGCATGTGTGTTGCTACTGTCTGCCTACCATGGTAGCGCTCCAGCTCTCTGTGTATGTAGTGTGTGCTCATGTGTTGGCCTACAGTATGTGTTTTGAGTGTCCAGATAAGTACAGAAAACTGTGTGTTTGTGTTTCTTTTAACTGTTTGAACCGGTCATGTTGTGCTGTTGTGTTCCTTTGGTGTAAAGGATAAACACACCCCAAGTCCTCTCTGTTGCCGGTCTCTCTGACTCTCTGCCAGACAGTAGCTTTCATCTCCTCTGACACACTTGCTCAGATCATATGGCATGTTTCATATGGTGTTTTTATTTTTAGGGCTCTGAGAAAGATCATACACCATGTGCCTTTATAACTACTGGATCTGTGTCAGATTTCTTAGTGTGTCCCTTTATACCAGGGCTATTCAACTGTTACCCTACGAGGTCCAGAGCCTGCTGGTTTATTGTTCTACCTGATAATTAATTGCACACCCCTGGTGTCCCAGGTCTAAATCAGTGCCTGAATAGAGGGGAACAATGAAAAAAATACAGTGGGACTGGCTTCAAGGTACAGAGTTGAGTTTGAGGGCTTTATACAATAGGTGTGCCAGGTCACTTAGTGTATCTGTCTTATCTATTCTCAGATCTTTATAAACCCTGTGGGTCCTCTCCTCTCCCCCCACAGACCCTCTGTCTGCTGCTGCAAGCTACCTCGTCAGTCATTGGTCATCAGGGCTAGTCTACGGCCAGGAGCCAGGGTCAGAGGTTATAAAACCATGGGCGGGGTTGTATCAACACAACATTTAAATGGTTATTCATTCATGGCTTCCCTGAGTTATAACTTAATCTCCTCCCAACCAATCAGTATAGTTGTAGAAAATCTGAAAATGATATTTCCTGACCCAGAGCTAACAGTGTAACACAATGATCTGGAACTGGGATAACCATTATATCACTCTTACTTAATAAGCAGCTTTATCAACTGCAGGTCTTTAGGTTAATGGAAACTGGTCATCTGATTGGATTAATTGAGATCCCAGATCAGGGTTAGTTACTGGGATTAGAATTCCCCATCATTCACACACGCACAGCCCCTCCCTAATCTCCCCTCATCTCCCACTTCCAAACCAAACACCCCATGCCCATTTTATCATCAGCACCTCCCTCTCTTCCGCCTCCCATCCCCTCCTATCTCTGGATGTAACAGTGCAAGCCACGGCACAGACATACACACACAGCCTCCCTCTGTCTGTCTGTCAGGCAGGCCCTGTATCTCAGTCAGGATCAGAGATAAAGGCTGCTGGGTCGTTCCACCAAATAAGTACCTTTTGGGTTGTGCACCTTCGTCAAAAAAGTTTTATTTCACCTCATTTTAACATTCTGTCATAAAGAGCACATGTTCAATTTAATGAATAAAAAAATTCCCATCTCGAGGCCTTTTAAATGCAAAATAAAGTAACCTTGCATGTGTCTTTTTTCCTGCAAAGGTTGGTATTTATAAATGTTGAACTTGACGGGAAAGAGTGTGTATCTCCACACATCTCAAACCATGCGTGAACACAACTTCTAGAAGGTTGATCAACTGTATTGCAAGCAAATAGGCTTATTGTTCGTTTGGGGGAAATGGGAGGTGTTTGATGCACAGGAATTATAGTAATGGTAGGGTAATAAGAACATTAAAACTTAGGCCTAATGATAAAAGAGATGCATTTGCCGTTGGTAAGGAGATCGCATAGCAGCATGTCCTCTAATATGTTTATTTTACTTTTATTATATAGGCCTAAATCATAATCATATTGCAGGACATGTCTTTCTCCTTTTCTGACATAACTGGTTTAAATTATTCCCACAAAACAAATAGTAGGCTACCATATATCAATCGCTCATTCAATAGCCAAGCATGCTGGAAAGTAAATAGTAGCCTAAATAGACCGGTAGCCTTGACAGCAGACCTAGTCCTATGTGACAGAATGGTTAAGCTCCAGAATTGCTGTGCGATAGGATTAGGAGCTCGACGTCATAGCCTAACCTATTTAATTTCAGAGCCTATACCAAGG
This sequence comes from Coregonus lavaretus, assembly GCF_964263955.1. NCBI lineage: Eukaryota > Metazoa > Chordata > Actinopteri > Salmoniformes > Salmonidae > Coregonus > Coregonus lavaretus. Next base: position 23,063,790 of record NC_140003.1, read on the forward strand.
CAGGAGATAGAAACACAATCATGTATTGATAAACAAAATATTGAACAACAATTCATAATTTGCATAGAAGTGTGAACTGTAGCATTTACATTTAAATTGTTTGAAAGGACAATCAATCTTGCAGAATGCACGGCCAGTGTTTGACATTCGCTAGGCAGCATACATTTTTTGTTTGGAAAAGTCACTGCAACATTCTGCCCACACCTGTACAAAAATGTGATCAAATTTGCCATTGCGCTTTCTTTTAGGAACTATCATGGCCCAGTTCCAACATCTCCAAATTATACAGCAAATGAGGGTGTTTTTGTTACCATAAAAGGTGAATGGAGGGCATTTTTGTTACCATAAAAGGTGAATGGAGGGCGTTTTTGTTACCATAAAAGGTGAATGGAGGGCGTTTTTGTTACCATAAAAGGTGAATGGAGGGCGTTTTCCAGGCGGTGTTGTAGCACTCGTTCACCACCGCACAAATAAATTCTAATATGGCTCTGATTTATCAATGAAAATATGTGTATATGTTACGTGCGACAGTTTGATAAATCCCAATAATTTGTGGCGCACACAAATCCTAGACCTAGAATCTCTTTGTACGCCAGAATTTAGTAAGAAATTTAGCACAGTTGATAAATGAGGGCCCACAAAATGGCTAATAAGAGAAGAACCAGGTCACCTGTTTTTACACTATGATTTGACTATTAGATGTTCAATGTTTCTTTTTATATTTTTTTCCCAAAATGAATAGTTTCACCATATACAGCTCTGGAAAAAATTAAGAGACCACTGCAAATGTCTTCTTAAATCAGCATCTCTACATGTATGACAGCCATTACATTCTAGTGTCTGTTGAATTCCAACACAGGCACACCTCATTCTACTGAATTAGGTACTGATTAGGTGATCACATGAACCAAATCTTATTTAATGAGGAAAAGTATAAAACCCCCTGCTGTGGTCATCACTATCCTCTTGAAATAGGATCAGCTGGATGGCAAAAACAGTGCTAATAGTACCTCAAAAGTAATATTAATCAAAAAATAACTATTGACCATACCAAAAGAGTTGAAAAGGAAAGTTTTGAGTGAGGAAAAGAAGGGTTCAATTCTGGCTTTACTGGCAGAGGGATACAGTGAGCGTCAGGTTGCTTCCATCCTTAAAATTTCAAAGACGGCGGTTCATAAGAACAAGGTCAAGCAGCAGACATTGGGGACAACAAAGCTACAGACCGGCAGAGGGCGAAAACGACTCTCTACTGACCGGGATGACCAACTCATTCGAATGTCACTCAACAACCGTAGGATGACATCAAGTGACCTACAAAAAGAATGGCAAACGGCAGCAGGGGTGAAGTGCACGGCGAGGACGGTTCGAAACAGGCTCCTAGGGGCAGGGCTGAAGTCGTGCAAAGCTAGAAAAAAAAACTTCATCAATGAGAAGCAAAGAAGAGCCAGGCTGAGGTTTGCAAAATACCATAAGGATTGGACCGTAGAGGACTGGAGTAAGATCATCTTCTCTGATGAGTCCAATTTTCAGCTTTGCCCAACACCTGGTCGTCTAATGGTTAGACGGAGACCTGGAGAGGCCTACAAGCCACAGTGTCTCGCACCCATTGTGAAATTTGGTGGAGGATCGGTGATGATCTGGGAGTGCTTCAGCAAGGCTGGAATCGGGCAGATTTGTCTTTGTGAAGGATGCATGAATCAAGCGACGTACAAGGTTGTCCTGGAAGAAAACTTGCTTCCTTTTGCTCTGACATTGTTCCCCAACTCTGAGGATTGGTTTTTCCAGCAGGACAATGCGCCATGCCACACAGCCAGGTCAATCAAGGTGTGGATGGAGGACCACCAGATCCAGACCCTGTCATGGCCAGCTCAATCTCCAGACCTGAACCCCATTGAAAACTTCTGGAATGTGATCAAGAGGAAGATGGATGGTCACAAGCCATCAAACAAAGCTGAGCTGCTTGAATTTTTGTGCCAGGAGTGGCATAAAGTCACCCAACATCAATGTGAAAGAACTGTGATTGAAAATCAGGGTTATTCCACCAAATATTGATTTCTGAACTCTTCCTAAGTTAAAACATTAGTATTGTGTTTAAAAATGAACATGAACTTATTTTCTTTGCATTATTCGAGGTCTGACAACACTGCATCTTTTTTGTTATTTTGACCAGTTGTCATTTTCTGCAAATAAATGCTCTAAATGACAATATTTTTATTTGAAATTTGGGAGAAATGTTGTCAGTAGTTTATAGAATAAAACAAAAATGTTATCTTTACCCATACACATACGTATAAATAGTAAAACCCGAGAAACTGATAATTTTGCAGTGGTCTCTTAATTTTTCCGCAGCTGTATATGAGACTTCAGTTCACGTAACAGGTTTAACCTTAAAATGAGGGACAGACATTTCGTATGATTAGATTAATCACTAATCACATGAAATAAATAATAATATTCAGAAATGACTTTGTCAAAGCAACAAAATAACTAGGGCTTTGCAATGATGGCAAAAACTTGGAGAAATGTTGTGGTTAAGTTGGTTAAAATCTTCCTAGACGGTGCACAGATTGACATGCCAAAATGCGGAAGTCTTTATTCATTAAAAATCAGATTTATTGAATTTTCCATGTGGTCTATATTAAAGGGCACTTCATTTAATATAACAGGCTTTAAAAATTAAATATTGGTGCACAATTTCCACTTAGAATATCAAAGGCACTCTTTTCGTGGAACGACCCTACTGTTGCTGCCCATGCAAAGCGAGGTGAGCTTTGACTGATCTGTACCAGAGATACAGGGAGGGAGGAGTGGGGAGGTCAGTTGGTCACTGCTCTCACCGGGGATTAGGAGAGATGGCTATCACTCTGATGGGGGTGGATGGATGAGTAGGCGTGTGGGTTTAGCGCCCAAGGACTTTTGTGAATCTGAAGCCACTGTTTTAACCACAGCACTGTCATTTCATACAACCTGTATTCTACGTCAACCTGTATTCTAGGTCTACCTGTATTCTAGGTCTACCTGTATTCTAGGTCTACCTGTATTCTAGGTCTACCTGTATTCTAGGTCTACCTGTATTCTAGGTCTACCTGTATTCTAGGTCTACCTGTATTCTAGGTCTACCTGTATTCTAGGTCTACCTGTATTCTAGGTCTATGTTTGTGTCCCCTCCCTTTCCCATCCTTACCATGCTGCTAGCCACAATGTCCTCCCTCCCGTATTTAAATATGAATCCATCCATCAACGTTGGTTCTCTCTGTAGTGTGTTTTGGCTGGGCTCCAATCAGGAAGACTGATCAGTCTTTGCCTCCTGAGGCCACAGTTAGCACAGTTGTTTCTCCCTGACGATCTCCTCTGTCCAAAGGAGAGAGGAAAAACATTTGAGTTAATTGCATGAGGTTAGGCAGTTCGGCTCATTGAAAGTTGAAACCGTGCCTAATTGTGATCTCAAATATGCTCATAATCCTTGAATTGACAGAGCAGAGGTTTCTAGTGAACCGTGAGGTGAGTGTGAGGAAGACTGAACATTGAACAAGGTCTTAAAGTAACATTGGATGATTATACGGTAGGTATTGAGGTGGCAAACTGCTTTGAACTATACAGTGAGGGAAAAAAGTATTTGATCCCCTGCTGATTTTGTACATTTGCCCACTGACAAAGAAATGATCAGTCTACAATTTTAATGGTATGTTTATTTGAACAGTGAGAGACAGAAGAACAACAAACAAATCCAGTAAAACGCATGTCAAATTATTATTTGGCTGTGTTTTTCTGCTAAGGGGGCAGGACAACTTCACTGCATCAAAGGGACGATGGACGGGGCCATGTACCGTCAAATCTTGGGTGAGAACCTCCTTCCTGTCACGATCGTCGGGAACAGATGAGGACCAAGGCGCAGCGTTGCAGGCAAACATACTCTTTATTTAGCGATTATACGACAAAATAAACAAACGATAACGTGACAGTTCACGGTCTAACACAAACCAACTAGAAACACAAGATCCCACAACTAATGTGGGAAAACAGCCTCTATAAGTATGGCTCCCAATCAGAGACAACCAGCCACAGCTGACACTCGTTGCCTCTGATTGGGAACCACTCTGGCCAACACAGAAATATAATACATAGATCTACACACCCTGGCTCAACATAACAGTGTCCCCAGAGCCAGGGCGTGACAGTACCCCCCCCTAAAGGCGCGGACTCCGACCGCGTCAACCAAATACCACAGGGGAGGGACCGGGTGGGCACTCCGCCTAGGCGGCGGATCCGGCTCCGGGCCTGATCCCCGCTCCCTCTCCAACCCCCCAAAGTACCCCTGGTCCGGTCTGACCCCGCTGGCCGGAGCTGGACTGCACACTGGTGGAGCGGATTGCTCTAGCTCCGGCGTGAAGCATCTGATCGGTGCCGGACCAGGCACCGGTGGAACAGGCACGGGACGTGCCGGACTGACGACGCACACCACTGGCTTGGTGTGGGGAACAGGCACGGGCCGTGCCGGACTGACGACGCACACCACTGGCTTGGTGTGGGGAGCAGGAGCGGGCCGGACCGGGCTGGCGACGCGCCCCATTGGCTTGGTGCGGGGAGCAGGAGCGGGCCGGACCGGGCTGGCGACGCGCACCATTGGCTTGGTGCGGGGAGCAGGAAAGGGCCGGACCGGGCTGGCGACGCGCACCATTGGCTTGGTGCGGGGAGCAGGAAAGGGCCGGACCGGACTGGCGACGCGCACCATTGACCTGGTGCGGAGAGCAGGAACAGAACGGGCCGGGCTGGCGACGTGCACCATTGGCCTGGTGCGGGGAGCAGGAACAGGACGGGCCGGGCTGGCGACGCGCACCATTGGCCTGGTGCGGGGAGCAGGAACAGGCCGGGCCGGGCTGGCGACGCGCACCATAGGCTTGGTGCGGGGAGCAGGAACAGGCCGGGCCGGGCTGGCGACGCGCACCATAGGCTCGGTGCGGGGAGCAGGAACAGGCCGGGCCGGGCTGACGACACGCACCACAGGCTCGATGCGAGGAACAGGGACAGGCCGGACCGTACTGGGGACACACACCACTGGCCCTATGCAGGGATCAGGAACGGGCCGGACCGGACTGGTAACACACCCCAGTACCTCTCGCCGTGCCTCCACACTTTCCTTCCCCTTTAACACCAGTGGCCCCCGTAACCTGGCGGCCTCCTCTGTCAACCCGCTGGACCGCTCTATCGCGGCCTCCTGCTGCCCCGACGTCCACGTCGTGAGCCCCCCCCTAAAGAATTTATGGGTGTCTCTCCTCCCTGTGGACCAGGCCTCCCTAGTTCTCGCCAGACTCTCACCCCACTGCTCCAAAGTCCAACCACTCTGCTCTTCCCTTGGCTTGGCCCAGTCGAGACTCTTAATCCATTGCTCCATAGACCAGCCTCTCTGCTCTTCACTTGGCTGGGCCCAGTCGAGACTCCTACTCCACTGATCCCAGGTCCATCCTCTCTCCTCTTCACGCTGCTTGGTCCTGTCTTGGTGGGATCTTCTGTCACGATCGTCGGGAACAGATGAGGACCAAGGCGCAGCGTTGCAGGCAAACATACTCTTTATTTAGCGATTATACGACAAAATAAACAAACGATAACGTGACAGTTCACGGTCTAACACAAACCAACTAGAAACACAAGATCCCACAACTAATGTGGGAAAACAGCCTCTATGGCTCCCAATCAGAGACAACCAGCCACAGCTGACACTCGTTGCCTCTGATTGGGAACCACTCTGGCCAACACAGAAATATAATACATAGATCTACACACCCTGGCTCAACATAACAGTGTCCCCAGAGCCAGGGCGTGACACTTCCCTCAGCCAGGGCATTGAAAATAGGTCGTGGATGGGTATTCCAGCATGACAATGACCCAAAACACACGGCCAAGGCAACAAAGGAGTGCCTCAAGAAGAAGCACATTAAGGTCCTGGAGTGGCCTAGCCAGTCTCCAGAACTTAATCCCATAGAAAATCTGTGGAGGGAGCTGAAGGTTTGAGTTGCCAAACGTCAGCCTCGAAACCTTAATGACTTGGAGAAGATCTGCAAAGAGGAGTAGGACAAAATCCCTCCTGAGATGTGTGCAAACCTGGTGGCCAACTACAAGAAACGTCTGACCTCTGTGATTGCCAACAAGGGTTTTGCCACCAAGTACTAAGTCATGTTTTGCAGAGGGGTCAAATACTTATTTCCCTCATTAAAATGCAAATCAATTTATAACATTTTTGACCTGCTTTTTTCAGGATTTTTTGTTGTTACTATTCTGTCTCTCACTGTTCAAATAAACCTACCATTAAAATTATAGACTGATCATGTCTTTGTCAGTGGGCAAACGTACAAAATCAGCAGGGGATCAAATACTTTTTTCCCTCACTGTACAGTTTGAGACTCTGGAGGAATATATATTACAAGTACCTAGCTACTGTAGTAAACAGCATATCTCCCCCTCTAAAGCTTAGATTGACACATTGTGTTTGTTTGGTTTTATACCCACTGTACTGAAATACACTGATGTCTAGTCTAGAGAGCCCTGCGGTGCCACTGTGTGACAGTAACATGGTACCTGCTATGCCCACTTGGCAATAGAGCTTGTTTTGCCAATAACCATGTTGTCAGTATCAGCAAGACAGCCAGCCCGGTGTTTGCCATGTTTCTGGAACACTGTAAAATGGCCATGATTTCTAGTTAGCCACCAGCAGCATAGAAGAAGGACAAACACATTACTGTTTGTTTTGACCAGACTGACCGTGAAATTATTGTGTCTTTTACTGTAGTCGGTGAGTAGAACAAGTCCCCAGGGGAGCAGTAAATGTTCTGAGGCCAGGGCTCATACAGGAGGAGGTGCACAGACGGAGGTATTGTGTAAGACCATGCAGTGAATGGCTGAAGGCTGATTCTGGCAGTCTGAGATTTACAGCCTTGTCTGTCTGAATGATCAGTATCAAGGCACTGTCTGTCTGTCTGTCTGTCTGTCTGTGAGGCCAGGGAGATGATCAAACACTGCAGGCAAATCAGAAGACAGAGGTAGGACTACTGGTGGAACAATAGGGGCCAAATGAGTGTGGGTGTGTCCTCCTTTTTCTGTCTGTCTCTCTCTCTCGCACGCACGCACACACACACACACAGATACACACACTCTTACACACATTTTGAGGATTTGAATCTCTCTTCACAGCCAGTGATGTTCCTTCCCCAAACATAACAGCTGTCTGTCTCACTGAGGTTTCTCTGTGTAGCCAATCAACCTTTCACCAGGACTGTGGAGGTACAGTAGAAGAGATTGAATAGCAGGGCTCAGTAGGACAGTAGAGTCCAAGCCTTTACAATCCAGATCCACTTAGATAGGCAGTTCTTTCCCCTTAGGACTAGGATGTTGTAATCTGATCATAAAATGGAGGAAATCAAAATGATTCATTATAGTTAAATGTAATTGCAGTTAAGTTAATTTCCATATTGTTTGGCTTACCTCTCTGTTCAGTCCCTCTCGCTCTCTCTCTTTTGAATCCAGGCTGTGTTGACAGTCAGAAGCATTAGTCCTTTGTCTTTTGTTACATGACTCTTTGTTGTATCATGATGCAGGACTAAAGCACTAGGGAGAAGCATTGGACAGTGTGCAGGACTTCCCTTTCTTAATCTACAGTATGTTTTGCCCAGTACAGGATTTCTGAAGTTTGGAATGTGCATATCCCCTTTGTATGCATCTTTGTTACTAGTGTAAATCACAGAAAAAGTGATACATCTACATTTTAAAAATGCCACGCAGGTCACCTCTGGCAAACCAAACTCCAGGGCAGAACTAAACATGAACTTTAACTGTGTAATGATAAAGGTTGTTGTATGTTAAACATAAGACATTAAACATGATCTTATGGTAGCCTCGGACGCTGTTCCACACCCAAAGTCATTGTTGTCATGCCAGCCTTGGCTGAAGCGAAAATGTGTTTATTGTCACGATGGTAAAGCAGCACTACAGCGACTGACTGGTGTGGTGGTGGTGTCCTGTGTGCTTCATTGCTCTGAAAATGAAATGCTGTCCCCTAGTTGAGTTTAGGCTTTGGGCTGTATTAGCAGTGCTTCGACCTGATCCTCACATGACAGCAAACATGACAGAAAACTGTCAAAAGTTGTTGTTTTTAATTTTCATACCCTGACATGACTCAGATAGTCTAGGACAACTACCATATGTGCATTCATTCCACATTCCATGTACCGTAGGCTTCCTTTGTGTTGACATATTGTGCCAAAGAATTACTGAATAATGGAAATACAGTAAAACTAGTGCAACTGATGACACTACCTCTCTTTCTCTTCCTGTTCCTTCCTGTTTGATTGACAGAATGAAGAACAAGTTGTGGTACTTTGAGTTTGGCACCACTGAGACCATCTCTGCCACGTGCAAGAAACTCAACGAGTGTATCGAAGTCGAGGTGAGTCACCGGTATTCCCTTTGGCTGGAGATTATTTGACAGCACCAAAATTGTATCTCTCTCTCCCCCCCACTCTCTCGCTCTCTATCCCCTCAAAAGAGTTTCACTTTGGCTGGAGATCAGTTGGCATTCCAAAATATCATGATTTAAATTGTTTATCAACACATCTTATGGACATCTTGGGATGACAAAGTTTAAACAGTTTATCTTAAGACATCAAAGTGATATTAAAACAAAGTATTTAACTCCCATGGGGAAGGCAGCTAGCTATTCTTATCTCTCAGCGAAGGCTTCATTAAGCCAGTCTGTCAGGTAACTGACTCTGTACTGCACGAGACACACACACATCAGACACACACCCACACACACACATACACACATACACACACACACACACACACACACACCAGTGGCGGTCAGTCCCGTTTAAGATGTGGGTGGATAATACTTATTTCTATTACAGCATATTGGATGACTGTCAATCATATTCCATTCACCCATGTAACGTCGATAGGTTTAGGCTACTACATGATACTCAAATTTTCCCTGAACCCATCATGAGGTTGCTACAACCTAGACTATGAATGAAAGTTTAAAACGTAGATGCGCAGGTCGACAGAACAATTTGAGTAATCAAGGTGACAGACAGTGACACACTCAATACCGCCTTGCACACTCTTGCCTGCATCTAGCTGATCTAGGTTGTAATCATTAGTCCAACAGTTGCAAATGAGAGTTTCTATTGGACAAATTCAGGTATGTTTATCCCCGTTTTATTCCTTTTGCTTCCGTTTAAGATTTATTTTTCAACAGACTCGGCAGAATGAATACACCCCTGATCACATGCAAACACAGTTCACTTACATTTGCCCACTGACAAAGAAATGATCAGTCTATAATTTTAATAGTAGGTTTATTTGAACAGTGAGAGACAGAATAACAACAACAAAAATCCAGAAAAACGCATGTCAAAAATGTTATAAATTGATTTGCATTTTAATGAAGGAAATAAGTATTTGACCCCCTCTCAATCAGAAAGATTTCTGGCTCCCAGGTATCTTTTATACAGGTAACGAGCTGAGATTAGGAGCACACTCTTAAAGGGAGTGCTCCTAATCTCAGCTTGTTACCTGTATAAAAGACACCTGTCCACAGAAGCAATCAATCAATCAGATTCCAAACTCTCCACCATGGCCAAGACCAAAGAGCTCTCCAAGGATGTCAGGGACAAGATTGTAGCCCTACACAAGGCTGGAATGGGCTACAAGACCATCGCCAAGCAGCTTGGTGAGAAGGTGACAACAGTTTGTGTGATTATTCGCAAATGGAAGAAACACAAAAGAACTGTTAATCTCTCTCGGCCTGGGGCTCCATGCAAGATCTCACCTCGTGGAGTTGCAATGATCATGAGAACGGTGAGGAATCAGCCCAGAACTACACGGGAGGATCTTGTCAATGATCTCAAGGCAGCTGGGACTATAGTCACCAAGAAAACAATTGGTAACACACTATGCCGTGAAGGACTGAAATCCTGCAGCGCCCGCAAGGTCCCCCTGCTCAAGAAAGCACATATACATGCCCGTCTGAAGTTTGCCAATGAACATCTGAATGATTCAGAGGAGAACTGGGTGAAAGTGTTTTTGTCAGATGAGACCAAAATGGAGCTCTTTGGCATCAACTCAACTCGCTGTGTTTGGAGGAGGAGGAATGCTGCCTATGACCCCAAGAACACCATCCCCACCGTCAAACATGGAGGTGGAAACATTATGCTTTGGGGGTGTTTTTCTGCTAAGGGGACAGGACAACTTCACTGCATCAAAGGGACGATGGACGTGGCCATGTACCGTCAAATCTTGGGTGAGAACTTCCTTCCCTCAGCCAGGTCATTGGAAATGGGTCGTGGATGGGTATTCCAGCATGACAATGACCCAAAACACACGGCCAAGGCAACAAAGGAGTGGCTCAAGAAGAAGCACATTAAGGTCCTGGAATGGCCTAGCCAGTCTCCAGACCTTAATCCCATAGAAAATCTGTGGAGGGAGCTGAAGGTTCAAGTTGCCAAACGTCAGCCTCGAAACCTTAATTACTTGGAGAAGATCTGCAAAGAGGAGGGGGACAAAATCCCTCCTTGGATGTGTGCAAACCTGGTGGCCAACTACAAGAAACGTCTGACCACTGTGATTGCCAACAAGGGTTATGCCACCAAGTACTAAGTCATGTTTTGCAGAGGGGTCAAATACTTATTTCCCTCATTAAAATGCAAATCATTTTATAACATTTTTGACATGCATTTTTTCTGGATTATTTTTTCGTTATTCTGTCTCTCACTGTTCAAATAAACCTACCATTAAAATTATAGACTGATAATTTCTTTGTCAGTGGGCAAACGTACAAAATCAGCAGGGGATCAAATACTTTTTTCCCTCACTGTAAAAACAGCATGATCACTTTGCTCGTTGTATATATAATTCCTTCTCGTAACTATCTACTTGCTCTCCTCCTCACCTTTTCCCTTCACTTGTGGACTTAAGTGCACAACACATCAGCTGTCTGTGACCAGGTGAAAAAACCTTTCCAAGCCAAACCTTAATATCATGACCGCTAACCACTACACACAGCCTACATTGTTGTCACATCATAGTCAACTAGAACTACTAGAACTAATGCGTTAGTAAACCCGCTACAATCATGCAGTACAGTGTACAGTCAGAAAGCAGTTACACCGGCGGGCCCCAGTGGCAATAAATTAATGAAAACCAAAATCTTACCTTGACTTGGAAGAGTTCCAGTGTTGGATAGCCATAGCCAGCTAGCTAACATAGCATCCCTCTCTGTTTGAGCCAGATGTTTGAGTAGGCAAAAAAATACAACCAAATATAGCTCTCTCTCTCTTTCTCTCTCTCTTGCTTCTCCTTAATTTTGGAAGAAATGAATTTGTTCAAAACTGTCCAACTATTGTCTTTCTCTCTCTTTGAGTCAACTACTCACCACAATTTATGCACTGCAGTGTTAACTAGCTGTAGCTTATGCTTTCAGTACTAGATTAATTATCTGATCTTTTGATTGGGTGGGCAACATGTCAGTTCATGCTGCAAGAGCTCTGATAGGTTGGAGGACATCCTCTGGAAGTTGTCATAATTACTGTGTAAGTCTATGGAAGGGGGTGAGAACCATGAGCCTCCTAGGTTTTGTATTGAAGTCAATGTACCCAGAGGAGGACTATACCATGGTGCTACCCTACAGAGTGCTTCTTAGGCTACTGTAGACCTTCATTGCAAAACAGTGTGTTTAAATCAATAATTTAGTGACGTGAATATATTTAGTATAGTTGTATCTAAAAAGGAGAACTTTTTAAATGTTTCACTATTTTTATTTTTATGAAATTCACTGAGGAGCCTCCGCTATTCTCAGTGTGTAACACACACTCTATTCTCAGTGTGTAACACACACAGACAGACAGACAGACAGACAGACAGACAGACAGACAGACAGACAGTGTGCCAAGCAGTCAAATCCCCGGTGTAATGCCTTTTGAGCAGAGAGCAGAGTGATGGGTGGTGAAATGTGGCGTAGCAGGATTCACCACTGAAGTTATATCGCCCTGCAAGATGTAATTAAACTGGGCTATTAAAAGCTTCACAGAGTAGACTGACAATGAAAGCACTTTCTAGACAGTGTGTGTCTGTGTGTGTGTGTGTGTGTGTGTGTGTGTGTGTGTGCGTGCGTGCGTACACGTGAGAGTATGTGTGAGTCATATTCTGTGTGTGTTCCTGAAACTATTTTTCATGGGCACTCAAACCTCTGATTTCATAAATATTTCTTTGCTCTGACAGCACTTGTGGGTTGAGGTACATTCCAACATCATTTGCTTTCAAAGAGGGTGGTCGCTGAATATTGTGAATGTGTTTTCTTTTTCTGTTTCTACATTAGCTTATGTGAACACATTTGTTGATAGGGACTTTATGGAAAAGTGCATACTTGGAACGACAATGTCAAAGTAACCAAGTTATTTTGGTACGACCATTTGGATAAACTGAGACAAAAAACATAATAATAATAATAATAATAATAATATGCCATTTAGCAGACGCTTTTATCCAAAGCGACTTACAGTCATGCGTGCATACATTTTTGTGTATGGGTGGTCCCGGGGATCGAACCCACTACCTTGGCGTTACAAGCGCCGTGCTCTACCAGCTGAGCTACAGAGGACCACATCCCCTTGATAGTGCAGAATGTGTACATTTTCTAGTTAATCACTAGCTGGGACATCAGAAATTGTTTGGTAGAACGCTGAAAGGCAACATTATGTAATGTATTGATACAAACATGCACTTTGATGCTACTGTAAATATGATTCAATGTATACCATTGCTTCTCTCAATATCCACACATGGATACTGTTATAAACAATATTCTATTATTCTCCATCACAGTGGAAGGCCCCATTTGATTTTCAATCTGTATCACATAGCCATATACTGTATGTGGTTCACATGAAACATACTGTCATTTGACACCATTCATTAGCATAGCTTCAATGAAAACACAAGGACGTAATCTCTATAATTCTTGCCTTGAATGGATGTGTAGAATAGACAAGTACCTTTTGAAGCGGAGCCCTTTTGACACTGTAGCAGCACTGCGAAGCCTCCTTGAAGATAATGTAGCCTATCTATTAGGGTAGACAGTTCTCTGTCTCAGCCATTGTCTCAAGTATTCGTTCATGATCTCTCTTTATCTCTCCCCCTCTCTCCCTCTCTCTTTCTCTCGTTCTCTCTTTATCTCCCTCTCCCCCCTCTCTTTCTATTTATATATTTCTCTCTTTCTCTCTCTCCCTCCCTCCCCCCCCTCTCTCTCTCTACCCTCCTCCATCACTCCCTCTCTCTCTTTCTCCCTCAGTGTGATGGTATCATCCTGGACCTCAGCAGCACGTCGTTGGAAGGCATCGCCGTCCTTAACATACCCAGCATGCACGGCGGCTCCAACCTGTGGGGCGAGACCAAGAAGAGGAGGAACTACAGCCGCATGAGCAAGAAGGTTCCAGACAGGATGCCCGCCAGTACCGTCACCGATATAAAGGAGCTCAAATTCTGTGTTCAGGGTGAGTCAACTAACCCCACCCCCCAGCAACACCAGTGTGATGTACCCTTGTCACACTATCGTGATCTTTTCCGTGTCCTTTTCAAAACAGTTCCAGTAACTATGGTGGATGCATAACCAGGCCAGCTCAGTACAGTTCGGTTCAGCTTGGCTCAGTAGTGGGAAAAGGCCTAAGGTGGGAAGTGGGACCAGTTCTGCCCTCTTCAATATACCATTATATAATGATTTCCATTCTTGATTTCGGCCATTAGGATTTAGTGTCATGTGGTTCTATGGGTGTCAAAGGATCCATTGTGTCTGATTGGTCTGCCATTTCTTGACCACATAAGCCTCGGAGTTGTATGCCAAATGCTATGTCATTTCCACACTTAGGGTTGTCTTGTATTCCCTTCCTTCTGCTCCATAGCCCAGGCTTGCCATATGGAACGAGTAAGCCTGCACTTTCTGTTGAAGCTAGTCTGTGAGAGAACACTGGAGGGATCACTTACTAAACAGTCCTAGAGTCGTTTTCTAAGTGTTTCATACTGTCACAATGACACCCACCAGCCAGCGACCAGTAGAATGTCAGTTCTCTGTGGCGTTGCCCGGGTGACGCTGTGGCCCCAAGTGGGTCATGAGCATCTGTCCCAGAGGACATTGGGGACAAGCTGCGCTGAGCCGCCAACACACACACACACACACACACACACACATTGGGGATGAGCTGTGCTTGCAGGACCTGGCGCCCAATGGCCAAAGTCAGTGACGAGCAGCTGTTTTCAGATGCCATGAATTAACCTAGAACACTGAACACTGCCTCAGAGTCTGGGTTGCTGGATGCTGCTGGGCTAGCAGATCTGTTTCACTCTGCTGAGATGAGAGGAGGGGAGAGGATAGGAGGGTAGGGTAGAGGAGGGGAGGGGAAGCGATGGGAGAGGAGAGGAGAAAAGAAGAGAGGAGGGGAGGGGAGAGGGAAACCTCTTTAACTGCCCCGCTCCCCCTCCCCCTCTCTCTATCTCCCTTCTTCTGCTGTCCATCTCTCTTTCTCTTGGTGTGATGTTCCAAGTGCCTACAGTCTTCTATGGCCTCGTTATTACTGTCCCAAAACATGCTCTGTGTGTAAGCAGACAGACATAACTAGTGTGTACAGTGATTA